>NW_021963248.1:0-135620 GCF_901765095.1 Microcaecilia unicolor
TTATCTGTTATTGCTTGCTGTACTTTTTCATTGGTTTTTCAAACATTCACTGTTCATTTTCATGATAATAAACCAATAGTTTATTAGTCTGCCGTCCTGTACTGACTAAGAATCCTGGTTTGTGTTTTTTGGGTTTGCTTTCTAGAAACTGTGGAACTCCTGGAGTGTGGCCCCCAGTGTCCTAGAAATTACCAGAGAATAATCTGAGAGTGGGAGACTAGCTCAGAGGCAAGCAGGACACAGTCGGTGGGAGGAGGGTTCTAGTATAGAGCACATGCCCAGGTGCAGGCGGTCCTGAGCAATGTTGGAGACAGACCCTCCAGGTGGCCACAGGGTTAACCTCAGGCGGGCGCTAGGCGTTTGGTGACAATAACACTTTGTTTTATAGTCCGCAATACCTCGCAGTTCTGTGTGGGTTACGTACAACGAGACTAGACAAACCAGAAATTACAGCATATTATCATGAATGAAAACTAATATGTTCATTTCCTTCCATAATTCTGAAACAAATCTGTTTTGAGCTTGATGCCTGAACTATCCAGGAAGAAATTTCCTTGTTTATTTTAGCAGTTTGATACGAAAGCAAAGAGTCTATACACCTCTTTGTATTTCACCCTTCATAGATGGAAAGTACTCTTCTACCATCAGCTGCTTGCCTTCCAGTAATAAATCCTACCTGATCAGTGACATAGAGGCAAAAAACACATCCTCACTGGGATGTATCCTATCCAGCTCTGTAGCTTTTTCCACTTTCAGGTTTTCGAGCCCCCCCCCCCCCCCCCCCCCCCCCGGCTCTCCTGACAATGCCTCCATCTTTTCTTCCTCTCCCGGTTCTACCTCTAGCCCAGGTGCTCCAGTGAATTTTGTGGGGTAGGAGCACATTCTCCTCGTTCCTGCCCACCTTAAGTATATCCTTTTCCATAGCTGTAAAATGAATGATCGTACTCTTTTTATTTTATCCAACAGATGATGGATTTGGGAATGAGAGTGAAAGAGTGAGAATGTGTGATGAGCAGCAGAAAGAGGAATGGAAACATGAAGACTCCTCCAGAGACAGCACAGATCCTTCAGCAGACTGTGAAGGAGGTATCGGTAGCATAATACCAACTGGTGAGAAAGCAGCAGTTCAGAAAGGAGAAAGATTTGAAAGACAAAAGAGAAACTGTAGCTTTTTCCCAACACTTGAACAACCTGGAAGACTCAACGGTGAGAGAGATTTTAAAAGGGCTGATGTTTGGGAAACCTTTACTACCGACTCCATTTTATTGAGCACCACATAAGTGGGCTTAGGACTGAAGTTCATGACTGTCAAGGTATGCATAAAACTAACCCATCTGGATACTGTGAAAAACCATTTCAATGTTCTGAATGTGATAAATGTTTCGCAAGCAAGGTGAACTTGGAAACCCACCATATGACTCATACAGGAGAGAAACCATTTCAATGTTCAGAATGTGAGAAATGGTCTCAACCAGGACTTGGCTGAAAAACCACATAAGGATTCATAAGGAGAGAAACCGTTTCAATGTTCAGAATGTGATAAATCCTTTACCTGTAAAAGTAATCTGAAACGGCATGGAAGAACTCATACAGGAGAGAAACCGTTTCAATGTTCAGAATGTGAGAAATGGTTCTCAACCAGGACTTGGCTGAAAAACCACATAAGGATTCATACAGGAGAGAAACAGTTTCAATGTTCAGAATGTGATAAATCCTTTACCTGTAAAAGTCATCTGAAACAGCATGGAAGAACTCATACAGGAGAGAAACCGTTTCAATGTTCAGAATGTGAGAAATGGTTCTCAACCAAGGCTGAGCTAAAACTTCATGAAAGAACTCAAACAGGAGAGAAACCGTTTCAATGTTCAGAATGTGATAAATCCTTTACCTGTAAAAGTCATCTGAAACACCATGGAAGAACTCATACAGGAGAGAAACCGTTTCAATGTTCAGATTGTGAGAAATGGTTCAGAACCAAGGGTGAGCTAAAACTTCATGAAAGAACTCATACAGGAGAGAAACCGTTTCAATGTTCAGAATGTGATAAATCCTTACCTGTAAAGTCATCTGAAACACCATGGAAGAACTCATACAGGAGAGAAAACCGTTTCAATGTTCAGATTGTGAGAAATGGTTCAGAACCAAGGGTGAGCTAAAACGTCATGAAACAACTCATACAGGAGAGAAACCATTTCAATATTCAGAATGTGAGAAATGGTTCTCAGCCAGGACTGTGCTGAAAAATCACAAAAGGATTCATACAGGAGAGAAACCATTTCAATGTTCAGAATGTGAGAAATGGTTCTCAACCAGGACTGTGCTGAAAAATCACAAAAGGATTCATACAGGAGAGAAACCGTTTCATTGTTCAGAATGTGAGAAATCCTTTACCTATAAAAGTAATCTGAAACTTCATGAAAGAACTCATACAGGAGAGAAACCATTTCAATGTTCAGAATGTGAGAAATGGTTCTCAAGCAAGACTGAGCTAAAACTTCATGAAAGTGCTTATACAGGAGAGAAACTGTTTCAGTGTTCAGAATGTGATAAATCCTTTACCTGTAAAAGTAATCTGAAACAGCATGAAAGAAGTCATACAGGAGAGAAACCGTTTCAATGTTCAGAATGTGAGAAATCCTTTACCTGTAAAAGTCATCTGAAACAGCATGGAAGAACTCATACAGGAGAGAAACCATTTCAATGTTCAGAATGTGAGAAATGGTTCTCAACCAGGACTGTGCTGAAAAATCACAAAAGGATTCATACAGGAGACAAACCATTTCAGTGTTCGGAATGTGAGAAATGGTTCAGAACCAAGGGTGAGCTAAAACTTCATGAAAGAACTCATACAGGAGAGAAACTGTTTCAATGTTCAGAATGTGATAAATCCTTACCTGTAAAAAGTCATCTGAAACAGCATGAAAGAAGAACTCATACAGGAGAGAAACCGTTTCAATGTTCAGAATGTGATAAATCCTTTACCAGTAAAAGTAGTCTGAAAGAGCATGGAAGAACTCATACAGGAGAGAAACCATTTCAATGTTCAGAATGTGAGAAATGGTTCTCAACCAGGACTGTGCTGAAAAATCACAAAAGGATTCATACAGGAGAGAAACCATTTCAGTGTTCAGAATGTGAGAAATGGTTCAGAACCAAGGGTGAGCTAAAACTTCATGAAAGAACTCATACAGGAGAGAAACTGTTTCAATGTTCAGAATGTGATAAATCCTTTACCTGTAAAAGTCATCTGAAACAGCATGAAAGAAGAACTCATACAGGAGAGAAACCGTTTCAATGTTCAGAATGTGAGAAGTGGTTCAGAACCAAGGGTGAGGTCAAACTTCATCAAAGAACTCATACAGGAGAGAAACCATACGTGTTCCTAATGTGATAAATGTTTCAGAAGTAAGGCCAAGAAGAAAGTTCACGAAAACTCATACGGAAGAAAAAAAACATTTAAATATTAAGTATGTGATAATTGTTTTTAATAAGAAGGTCCAAATAGCAAAAAAGGACTCAAATGGGAGGGAAACCATTTAAATGTTTAGAAGGTGATAATGTTTCAGAGGGAAGAACTATCTGACTGGGCTTGCAATATATCAATATTCAAGATGTTATACATGTTTCAAAAGCAGGGGTTACTGTCAGATAGGAAGGTCAGAGCAGGCCAATGGCCTGGACAAACAACTAGGAATATCTGAAAAGAGGGATTGCGTAGGCCTGTCACATAGTTTAAGGCATTAAGACATGCCTAAGAACAAGGACGTGACCAGTATGTATGAACTGTGTGGCAGTTCAGTAGAGAGTGTACAGGAGTTCATTGCACTTTAAGTATTGTAAAAATGTAAACATTATAAGCTCTTCTGGACAGGGAGTTACATATATGAATTATATTAGCTTTACTTATATAAATTACATTAAGGTAAGCCTGTATGGAGATATGTACTTAACATTTATTCTGTTCATTATTACCACTGCGTCTAGCTTGTATTCTAAGCAGATAAGGAAAGTACAGGAGCAAACTGTCTCTGCATTGTTAAGAATTTAGAGAAAGAAACTGTAGCTGGACATGACATAGAAACAAGTTAGAAGATGGGAAAGATGGTTATGGAATATGGGAGGGATGGAAACTAAGTGAGAGAGGATAGGTGGAAAAGACAGATAAGCAAATGAGAAGGAGAGGACAGACAGACAAGTGGCATACCGAGGGCGGGGCGGTGGGAGCGGACCGCCCCGGGTGCAGCTCGTGAGGGGGTGCTGCCTTGGATGTCTTCCTCTCCCCCCCCCCCCGACTGGTGCAGTGCTGCCGTCTTTCCCCCTCCCCCCCCCCCGGTGCGGTGCTCTATGGGTGTCCTTCCCCCCCCCCCATCCCCCAACTAGTGCGGTATCGCTCTCCCCCTCCGCTCCTGCACATCTTTCAACTTCGAGGCTTCTGGCAGCAGCATCACCAATGTAAGTGCTACCTTCTGCCTGCCCCGGAAGCACCCTCTGTACAACTTCCCGCATAGCCCCCCTCCTGATCTTTCTCTTTCATGTTTCAGTAGCTGCTTGCACTCTGCCCTTGATTTTTGTCTGCTGGTTGAAGTAAGAAAAATAAAGAATCTTGCTGAATTTGACAGCTGGTTGTGTGAGAATTTTTTGGGTAAGACGTCCCCATCGCAGAGGTGGTGTGAAGGGGTTAAACCTCACAGTGAGTGTATGGTGGGCTGGTAAGGGAGGCCGAGATGCAAATGGCATATAGTGAATCATACAAAAGAGAAACCATTTAAATGTTCCTGAATGTCATACTGAGCTGCAACGACATGAAATGACTTATACAATAAACCAGTTCAATATTCTAAATGTTTTATTATTATTTATTATTTGTTGCATTTGTATCCCACATTTTCCTACCTATTTGCAGGCTCAATGTGGCTTACAGAGATTTGTTATGACACAGTCATTACATGATAATAGATACAGTTGGTAGTTTGTAGATTAAGTGAGGTCAGAGAGAAGAGGGAAGGAAGGTGTTAGGCAGGATAGTACCGAAGGTGGACTTTAGTAACTGGGTGGGTTGGTGAGGTATTTTGTAAGGCTATGGGTTCTCTTTGTAGGCCCTGTTGAAGAGGTATGTCTTCAAAGATTTGCGGAAGTTGGTTATTTCTTCAGTAGCTTTCAGGGCTGTGGGTAATGCATTCCACAACTGTGCACTCATGTAGGAAAAGGTAGTGGCGTGTATCAGCTTGTATTTTAGTCCTTTACAGCTGGG
The DNA here is from genome assembly GCF_901765095.1 of Microcaecilia unicolor. NCBI lineage: Eukaryota > Metazoa > Chordata > Amphibia > Gymnophiona > Siphonopidae > Microcaecilia > Microcaecilia unicolor. The sequence goes on from NW_021963248.1 coordinate 5,252, forward strand.
GAAGCGCAGATTGAGAAATTTGCGAGATGATCTTATGGCGTTACAAGCTGCAATGGCCTATAGCAGTGATGGCGAACCTTTCAGAGACCGAGTGCCCAAACAGCAACCCAAAATCTAATTATTTATCGCAAAGTGCCGGTACTCATTATGGGTGGGGTCACCACATATGACTCCACCCCTATGATAGCCACACCCCTTACACCAGCCATGGCGCATATAAACAGACATCATTGAAATATTATACTAGTAGAGGAGAAAAATAACATGATTTCTTTCATTATAAATCATTTCTGTAAGCTGTTACAGCTCCAGTATACCCAGTGCAAAATAAGACAGCAGATGTAAATTCTCAAATTGGACATATTCCAAACACTAAAATGAAATAAAATGATTTTTTCTATCTTTGTTGTCTGGTGATTTTGTTTTTCTATCCATATTGGTCCTAGTCACTGATTCTGCTGCTCTCTATCTGTTCTCTTAACTCCGTTTCCAGGGCTTCCTTTCCATTTATTTCTTTACTTTCCTCCTTTCTTCTTCATTTCTTGCCCTCCATCCATGTCCAGCAACCCTCCTCTCCCTCCAGCCACAAATGTCCAGCCACCCTCCTCTCCCCTCCAGCCACCCATGTCCAGCCACCCTCCTCTCCCCCCTGCCCTCCCATCCAGCCACCCTCCTCCCCCCCTGCCCTCCCTCCCAGCACCAGGCAGGCCTCCCTCCCACCCAGCACCAGGCCTCCCTCCCACCCAGCAGCACCCAGCACCAGGCCTCCCTCCCACCCAGCACCAAGCATCAGGCCTCCCTCCCACCCAGTACCCAGCAGCACCCAGCATCAGGCCTCCCTCCCTCCCTCCCACCCAGCACACAGCAACACACAGCATCAGGCCTCCCTCCCACCCAGCACCAGGCCTCCGTCCCTCCGTCCCTCCCTGCCCCAGGCCTGCCTCCTGCCCTCCCTCCAACAAAACAAGCATCAGGCCGCCTGCCCACCTTCCCTCCCCCCAGCACCAGGGCCCCCCTCCTCCTCCGAAATTTAAAAGGCATACCTTGAGGTTAAGGCGGCGCCAGCAGCGAAAAGCATGTTCTTCGCTCGGCGCACCTTCGGCCTTCCCTTCTGTCTCTCAAGCTCTGGTCCCGCCTATGACCAGAGCTTGAGAGACAGAAGGGAAGGCCGAAGGCACGCCGAGCAAAGAACACGCTTTTCGCTGCCGACGCCACCTTAACCCCGAGGTACGCCTGGGAGGGAGGGAGGGCAGGCAGGCGGCCTGGTGCTTGGTGGGAGGAAGGGAGGCCGGCCTGGTGCTCGGAGGGAGAGTGGGTAGACCAGCGACTGCACGCATGCCAAGGGAGAGGGCTCTGCGTGCCCTCTCTGGCACTCGTGCAATGGGTTCGCCATCACTGGCCTATAGGGTCTCACTGGAGAGAAAAATGGTTTAAAAGACATGTATAAAGGGACCATTTTACTGAAGTGCAGAAAGCCTATTGCAGGCTCGCTGCGTGGCAATTCGGAAGTACCGCTGGTCTGTAAGGTGTGTTAAGCCACTGATCTGCAGAGCTTCTACCGCTCCTGAGGTCTTTTTCCTCCATTACCACAGATAAAGTGTGTTGATTCGGGTTCAAAGTAGGGTAATAATTAAGGTGTTTCTCACTCTGGTTTGTGTTTGGTTATTCCTAGTTTTTTTGTGGGGACTTTTCATCATCTTGTTGTGTAATTGTCACATGTGACATAAACCATTGAAATGTTCTAAATATGAAAACTCTTTCAAAAGAAAAGCTGAACGGAAATGACATGATCTTACTCACACAGCATTTGGAGGCAGCCACAGGGAAGGTTTTTATTCTTATTTGTAATTTTACCATTCAAAGTAGAGAAATATCCAAGAATAATTCAAAAATTAGAAAAATAATAATAAAGAGAAAGATACATAGGCTTAGTCCACATCTAGGAAAGTGCAGTAGGCTAACGAGGAAGCTGGAGACTCAAGAGGGAAATGGAAACACTGGAAAGCAGAGCAGGTGATGCAAATATATTCCTCTATCACTCCGAAACCTCAAAAAACATTACATTTCAGGAAATGATTAGCAAGTACCGGTTTATCAGAAAGAAACAATTCCCCAAAAGGCATTTACGGGGAAATTTAAGGAAAAAAGTTGCTCCCACAGCCAAAACTTTACTCTTAACTGTGGGAACTGCTTTCTACATAATTGCTTCTGCCTGGAGACATCAGGAAACAAATAAATTTTGGTGACCACATAAAGGTACATTTTTTTTTGAGAATATAATTTAAGAATAGTGGGGGGGGGGGGGGGGGGGGGGGTTCAATTTTAGAGGAAACTTTAACCAGAAGAGTAACTCTTTTTTGCTATCAAATCCTGTGAGGACTCCAAAAATTGAGATAAATCAGGACTAGACAGTACTTGGTCCATTTCACCCTCTCCTCTTATCTGGATTGAGCTTCTTTGAACATAAAATATACCCTCGACAGTTAGAACAGCTGCATGAGGATACCCAACAATATTCTTTAGATACATTTTCAGAAGCTGTAAAGGAGCCAGATAATGTCGCTAGAAAATTTAAGGGTCTTAAGGGGCCCTTTTACTAAGCTGCAGTAAAAGGGGGCCTGTGCTAGCGTCAGTGCGTATTTTTGATGCTTGCAGAGTCCCTCATTTTACCATACCCCCAAAACGAAATGGCCGTGCAATAAGAATTTAGGTGGCAGTAAGGGTTCCGTCACTAAGTCAGCGGTAACCCCCTGCAGAATTATTTTTCCAATATTTCTGCTAGCACTGGAAATGCTGCACGTTCACGGTGGAACTGCCACCGGTGGTAATTTCAGATAGCTGCATGGCAACCCTTTAGTTAACAGGACCCCTGAGATTTTATTTTCCAGAGCTTCCAGGTGTGAATGAATCGGCCAACTGTCCTTAACAGCAGAAGCTGCAGTGGATTGCAAGGTAACAACAGTTTGTTCAGTCTTTCGAAATGCTGTTTCAACTTTTATAAGTCTCTGATCCATCTCTTTCTTTTTAACCAAATGTTCTTGAGAGAATTTACACAATGAAGGAGTAGTTCCTTGTATCGCTTGTTCAATCCTCTTTACAACTTGCCAACTATCTTGAAGCTAAACCACTCCTTTCTTAGTAGAGAATGACACGGAGACAAAGTTTCTCCCGTCCCCACAGATTCTGTCTCTGTCCCCGTCCTGTCCCCATGGGCTCTGTTCTCATCTGTAGATGCCTCGAACACATATGATTTTATATTTAAATCTTTTTATTAAAGTATAAAAAGGAACAAGATGCTGTGCAACTGTTGTTTATAAATCACCAATAGAAAACAATAAGAAAAACAAGCAACTTGTCTTCTCAGAAGATGTGCTGGTAGCAGGATGTACAGGATCCCCATGCAAATTTTGCTAGTTGTGGCCAGCATGTTTGCTTGTTTTTCCAAAAAATCAAAATCTAGTCGTCTGCATCACTCAAATATGAATAACATTCCGGGTCATTAAGAGGCTTCAAAGTAGAAAATGACACAGGGGCAAAGTTTGTCCCTGACCCCAGGGGCTCTGTCACCATCCTTGCCCCTTCCCCGTGAGGTTTACTGGCCTGTAGTTTCCAGCATCTTCTCTGTCGCCACTTTCGTGAAGAGGGCTCACAGCTGTTCTTCTCCAATCCCACAGGGGACATGGGGTGGCAGAATAAACAGAAGCTATGTTCTTTCCAAGAAGAAAGTCTTTATTTCTTACCAATAACAAAGCAATTATGCAATAACAAATAGCAATTTGTTATGAGAGGGAGAGAAAAGCCACTGCTGTAAAAATTTACTCACTGTCGGTCATCCCAGCCTCTGACTAAATATAATGCAACCGTGGCTTATATACTTTCTGTACAATGGAAATTCCCTCCCAAATCATACAGTTTGCAATTTCAGCTAATTTCTGTCTTACTTCATTGTTTACATATAATGAAACACACTATCTGAATGTTATAGAACACAGAACATGATATTTAAATGTTTGTGGAACACAGCAAGTCCAAGGTTTCTTGTAGTCGTCACTTTGCTACAGGAATCTCTCCAGGACCCAGGTCTTATCATTGTTTTGTCTAGTAACCTCAACACATCTTCACTTTCAAACTGTGTATTCATTTTTGTGTCCTTGTGATGTAGTTAGTGGCACCACTCTGTCAGGGAGGGGGAAAAGTGCTCCTTGCTGGATCATCATGACCTCAAATTCACAGCTTTCAGCAAAAAGTACAGAAAATGCAGTTCTCAGGCATTTTTAAGTTTGAGCTTTTAGCTATGCATTTCATGGGTCATAACTGACCTGTCAGTGCACAGAAAAGTGCAAATCAATTCATTCCCCTCTTGATGATTGAGAAATCATCACCTGTACAGATAATAATTGTGATTCCGCAGAGTGCCCATTCGATGTCCATTGATGAAGGGTACAATAGTTGGAAAAGGAAGGAACCCAAACTAAACCTTTCCATGCCTGGGGAGCTGAAATAAGCTCTAGAAGGAGAAACTCATGTAACCAATAAGCGGCTAAACCAGAAAAATGTTAAAGATAAAATTAAACATTACATTCAATTGTACTATTAGAAAGAAGTTTGAAGACAAGCCCACGAGCACAGGGAATAAAGCAACAGACAATTAAAGCAAAAACTAAAATGACAACCAAAATGGAGGTAAAAATAGACATAAGAAAGATTTTCTAGTTACCAAAGATTGTATCCCACCAGGATGTCCAGCTAGTATCAATACCTGAATTGGTAGCTAATTCGTTGGCTAAAGCAGAAAGGCATTGTAATGCCTTCATAACAGAACCATCAGGGTCAGTATTATTGGGAATAAAAGTACAACAATGAGCATGAAGTACAATACAAACATCACCATCTTTGGAAAGAATTGATCAAGAACAAATCTATTTTCCCAGGCTACTCGACTAGTGGCACCAAGTTGATCCGCTAAGCCGTGAATGGCATTTCTAGTAAAATTTATGAATCTTTGCTGATTATAATAAATGTAATTAATCCAATCAACATTTTTATTAATAGTGACCCACCAAAAGAAAGTAGATTCTAGACCTGCCTATACCTGATTTCTGGCCTTAAATTGATCAGGTATCCCTCTTGGAACTCCTATAGCGTCTAGATTGACAGTGTCATCAAGAGAGTTAGGAACATGTCTTTTGACATGAGATACCTGGTGAGGATTGCCAATTACAATGGGTATAACTAACTGTATGAGAGCACATATACCAGGCCATTGTAATGGCAAGAGGGGATATAGAATTTTGGTCCCGCAATACCACCATACATCAGAACATGGGTTAGAGAAGCGAGAGAGCAGAACATTAGGAGAGAGGGACCTGTAGCGCCACCACAGAGGACGGAGCCGGAGGAGCCACAGAAAGTGTGAGTCTGGGATGGGGGATGGAGGGAGCCGGAGCAGATCGGATTGGATAAGAGCTGCTGCAACCACGTTGTTGTGCTTAATTGTTGGTAGCATTTTGATTTAATCTTATTTATATTTTCAGACATACTAGCCAGCTTCTGCAGCATATGGATGTACTAGAGAAAATATAACTTTTTTATAGGTAGAATAGTAATTTGTTATAAATCGTAATTAGTGTGTCATTTGGAGGAGGGGCTGGTTACAGGGACACCCTAGCATGTGTGCAGAGATTTTTTTTTCTCCTAGTAAAAGGTCCACTAAAACAGACATCACAGTATGAGAATCAGATGCTCAACATTCAGAGGTTCTATCCATTCATTTACTTAATTTTTGGCATTTTATCCTACATTAAACATGAATTAGATTGGAACCTGGGAGCATTTAAAATCTTTCTTTTTTTCTGGAGAGATTAATGCATTGCCCCCTCCCAGTCTCTCTCCCTGGGTATAGCCAGCCTTGCAATTTGTGGGGGGGGGGGGGGGGCACAGAGGTGGACTGGGGCCTCTGCACCCCCCAAAAATAAAAAATTGGAGGGCTGGCTATCCCGGGGAGAGAGCCTGTTAAAAATTTACCAGCATACTGTAGGGTAATTGCACAGATAATAAATTACCTGTGTCCAGGTTCCCCTAAGCAGAACTATCTGCAAGCAAATAATCCTGAATTAGGTCTAGGGGTGGGAACCTTGGAACCTAGCCAAATACTTCCGTTAGAAAGAACTGTAGCTGAGACCGTAGGCTGATATATATATTAGATTTATTATAGTATGTCAGGTAAGAAAATAGAGCTAAGGTATACAAAATAGAACTCTGCAAGCTTTAGCTGATTACAAAATTACTGGCTGATAAAAATTACACTCATACGTCACACTACTAAACACTAATTCTTACTGGTTATCAGGTAAAATTACACCACTGATCAGTCACACTATGTTACGAGGTAGTACAGTTATTAGCAACTTCTCCTGATCACAAGAATGACGGCACCAGCCTTCTGCTCAGGTAAATACCACTAACTAGCCCCCGACTAGTAGGAAATGAATCTCCGTGTTTCTCACCAGACCTCAGGGTCGTCTCTTGGGAGCTGGCACGGGACACCTCACAGACTCAAGCTGGATTCACAGCGAGTCTCAGTCGCAGCGGAAGGGAACTCTGCAGCAGATAAGGAGGTCACAGGTCACGCAGGGCAGGTACAGCTGAACCACGATACTTTCCTCCAGATACACAGTTCATCAGTTGGTGGACCTTATTAGGTCTCACTGGTCTTCTTTTCACCTCCACCTTCTTCCAAGGCTTCTTACTAACTCTTTCTTTGTTCCCGCTCTCCCCGTACCTCTTGGTCCGGTGGCTGCAGGAACCAAACTGGATCTTCCTCAGCTCACTGCCTGGCAAGAACAGTTCATTGTTCTTGACCTTCAAGTTGTTACATTTTGGTATGCATTTTCTGTTTCTCGCCCGCCTTGCTGGAGCCAGCCTCTCAGGGAGATAAGGGGGGCCTGGTTTGCCCACAGCATGTCCTTGGTGTTGAGCTTCTGCTGGAATTTTCCACAAGCTGCAAAGCTGTTACTTGCTGACACAGAGATGTGTGGGTCAGAGTGTACAGCCTCCATTTTGCTGTCATAGGATTATACAGGCCAAGGCCCGCAAGGTGAGACACACAGGGAAATACTCCTACATATTCCCCCCCTTGGAGATGGAATTTACTACAAAGGAGTAAAAGCCTTCTCCAATCTAACTAGTAATACAGCTAGACTGGTTAAGTCAGACTCATGGTCAAGACTGAGGACATAAAACAGTAAATGTCATTAACTCAATACTAACACGCTATCAATGATAACTAGAAGCAAATACTTTGTATAATCATATGCAATGTTCAAACGTAGTTTCAAAATACTAATACAGCAAACTACTAATACTAGAACACTCTTAGGGTGTTAGCAGCTATGTCTTAACACATGAAATTATAATCACATTAAATCATCAGTACAATAAAATGCATAGCAAAAGCATCAGCAAATTAGTACAGAATATGAAAATGTAAACTAAGATGTTGCATAGTGGAGAGTTACTCATGGTTGACCTCCACACAGTCTAACAAAGTCAATGGTATGAGAGTCTTTAGACTGTAAAACGACATAATGTCCAAACCAAAGTCAATAGGGTGGACCGTGATGAATGATGAGGGGTAAATGGACACTTCTCACATCAAGAAGACATCAAACAGGAACAAAATGGTCCACGTAATGGTGCTGATGAAGAAAGTCTTAAAACATAAGCATTGGACACAGTTCAAAAAGAAAGTCAATGAAATGTCCCAAAAACAAACAAACACATCCAAAACTTCACTTTCAGGAACACTGGATTGGTTGAAATAAAAATAAAACCAAACAAATTCCCCCCCAACAAGAAGAATGATTCTTGGGAAAAGAAAATCCAACAATCATGACTAAACAATGGAAATCATGAGGGACAAAGGGAAGGAATGTTGAAAACCACCAATGGATTAGGAAGCAGAGCGTCAGGAACATCTTGAAGAACGACATCAGGAACGGAAACAGGATCAATCTGCTTGGCAACTGCACCAAATCTTCAAGGTTTTGTTTTTTTTTCCTCTGTAGCTGAAAAACAAAAGAAAACGAAGCTATTCTGCTTCATGGTTAGTTTGGGTCATTTCAACAATGCATGTATCTGGAACCAAATGACTGGGATGACATGGTCTCAGCTGATTGATGTGGACCCACTTAAGGTTATCTTCACCTTGAGAATTTTTTCGGAGGCGAATTTGGTAAGCCACAGGTGAAGCTTTTTCCACTATAGGGAAAGGACCATGCCAACTGGGCAGAAATTTCTTCTCTTTTACCTTGTTTCTGCCAAAATTGAAATAGAATACCTTTTCGCCAATTTGGTATTCTTTGGAGGTAGTCCCTTGATCATAGTAGGCTTTTCTACCTCTAGCACTACTTTCCAAGTTCTTTTGGGCAAAGGCAAAGGCACTTTGCAAATGCTGACGCAAATGGGTGACGTACTCATGAGAGGAAGTAGCACTGGACAAGTTCACATCATTAGTCCTGTAAAGCAAATGAATTGGTAATATCATTTCCCTACCTGTCATCATCTCAAAAGGTGACACTCCTGTAGACCGATGAGGTGTGGCACGGATGGCCATGAGGACCAATGGTAACTTCATGTCCCAATCCTTACCTGAAGATGACACATACTTCTTCAGAATGGTGATGATGGTACGATTAGCTCTTTCCACTTGTCCTGAGGACTGCGGTCGGTAGGCAATGTGTAGTTTACTCTTCACTCCTAGCATCTTCCACATGTGTTGGATCACTTCGGCAGTAAACTGAGATCCTTGGTCTGAATCCACTCGCATTGGCAAGCCCCACCGGCTGAACACATGATTCAGTAGTAAAGTAGCCGTAGTCTCAGCGGTGCAATTGGGTGCAGGAAGGCACTCCACCCACTTGGTGAACATGCAGGTGACAGTAAGCATGTACTTGTTGCCTCGGGTGGATCGAACCACCGGTCCAACCCAATCAATCTGGATATCTGACCAGGGCATAGCAATACCCTTCTTCCTGAGGGGTGCCCGATGGGATGGTGAAGATGGCTGGAAACGACAACAGGTCAGACAACCTCGAGTATACAGCTTCACATCCTGACGCATATGGGGCCAATAAGCCACTTGCTTCAAGGTCTCATAGGTGATGCCTTCTCCTCTATGTCCGGCACATGGTTCATCATGAGCATGTTGCAACATGATGCCACGATACGTCTGAGGCACAACCCATTGCTCAATGCCATGCTTACTCGTCCGAATAAGCAGGTCCTGGCGGATCTCAAACTTCTCTCTAGATGTATAGAGTATCCTCAGTTCTTCCGTTTGACACTCCTCTTCTGTCAATGGATGTTCTTGTGGATTCTGGATGTACTCATAAAATCTTCCAACCACCGGATCTGATTTCTGAGCCGTGACAAGGTCAAAGGATGGGACTTCACTGCTCCACTGGAACACTGGAGTCTCACAAAGCTGTTTAGTTTGCCGTCTGGTGACAGCCTGAACTGCCAATGCATCCGGTTCTGAGAACCGCCATAGTTCTCCGGTGAGCGCACCTTCCTTCGCGAGTAGGTCAGCCAGATCATTCCCTATCTTGTCAGGACTATCAACTTTTGCATGACCCTTGACCTTCTTCCAATAGATGGTCATGTCATGGTCTCGTACCAGTTGATCCAGAGCCAGAATCAAATTTCCATGATGTACTGGTTTTCCTTTAGAATTTAGCAGGTTGTTCTGCTTCCAAATGGGCAGATGAGAGACAAAGTTCTGTCTCACATAATCTGAATCAGTGCATATGACTAGTTCCCTAAGTCCTCTCTGAACTGCAGACTGTACCGCCACCAAGGCTGCAACTATCTCAGCATACTGGTTTGTCTGGGAACCCAAGCTGTGCTTCAAAGTCTCTTCAGGAATGGCTGGATTCCATACCACTCCCACACCTGCAACCAACTCATGGTCTGTATCACGGCGGTAGGCACAACCATCCACATAGACCTTAGGCATGGTCTCACAGATCTTTTCATCATACAGATGATGTAGATGAGGTTCTTTCTCCTGTGGGGGAACATCTGTTTCAGAAGTACCTGCAAGGGAATCATGGCCTGCACAGTCATGCAGGTCCGCCATACCTTGGGCTACTACATTGCGATGTTTCTGAGCATACCTTACCTCTAAAGGCCATCCTTGGAGAGCCAATGTCCAGGATACTATCCTGCTGTTGGACACCTGACCAGATTTGATTCGGTCGCTCCCCAGGAAACTAACAATCTGATGACACGTTTCCACGATTAGCTTCTCTCCTTGGATGTAACTCCTGAAATGTTGCAGAGCCCATACCGTGGTCCACAAGGATTTCTCACAGTCTGAATACTTCTTTTCCACATCAGATAGGCCTTTGCTAGCATAGGCCACGACCCGCTTGTCGGAATCATATTTCTGATACAAGACCGCACTCATGGTGTGCTTGGAGTAACCCAGGTCAACGTAGAACTCACGACCCCCCTCAGGGTACGCGAGGCATGGAAAGCGGCTAAGCTGCTCCTTCAGCTCCTGCAAAGCAGATTCCTGCTCTGGACCCCAAGACCAGGGCATATCTTTCTTCAATAACTTGACCAAGGGTCTGGTGATCTCTGCATACTCCTCTATGAACTGTCTGGAGTAGTTACATATTCCCAGGAAGGAACGAAGTTCTGTGAGATTGGTAGGTTGTTTCAGCTGTTGTAAGGCCTGTACTCGCTTCTTCTGAGGTCTCAGACCCTCTGCAGAAATTTCATACCCTAGGTAATTCAGCGATTTCCTGCACCATTGTCCTTTGGCTAGTGTTAGTTTAGCTCCAGCATCTGTCAACTGTCTGAAAACATGCTCAATCTCTGCCACATGATCCTGAAAGGTAGGGCTCTTGATCAGAATGTCATCCACGTAGACCACAGTTCCTCGAGCTTCAGCATCTGGAAGTGCCTTATGGAGGAAGATGTTGAACTCAGCAGGTGAATTGAGAAAACCAAAGGGAGTTCTGTTCCATGTATACTGTTTCTTCCCAAAGGTGAAGGCCAGTTTATACTGATCATGTGGATGTACAGGTACGGTCCAAAATCCTGATGCCAAGTCTAAGCTTGTGAAATACTTAGCCCCTTTAATTGTAGCAAGACTCTGATCCAGCGGAGCCATCGGCCACCTGGACAACGGCACTCGCTTATTCAGCTGACGGTAGTCCAGTGCAATTCTCCAGCTGTTGTTCTTCTTCAGGATAGGCCACAGAGGGGAGTTGTATGTGCTGTTGCATTGCCTAATGATGCCCCTGGCCTCCAAAGTGTTGAGAATCTCTTGCACGGATTCGTAGGAAGCTAATGGGATCTTGTACTGGCGCACAAAGACAGGCTTACTATTTGGATCTGTAGGCACTCTGGTGACATGCAGGGCTGTATGGCCACAGTCATATGAGTCAACAGCAAAAAGTTCCTTGTATTTGTACAGCAACTCAGTCAACTGCAACTTCTCTGTGTCAGTAGTACACGCATCAGCCTGTTCAACTTGCTCTTTCACCATAGCATCAAACTCTGAGCAAGGCTGGTTGGATGGAATTTCCACTTGCTCCTCTATCTCCTCTTGCAAAGATGAAGTTTCAACAGAATTCACCAGTCTGGACTTCTGGGGTAAAGGCATCCTTCTGGACAAAATCAAGAATTCGTCTTCCAACTGCACCTGTGAATCTGTTGCATCATATGGCCAGATGAACTCCACAGATATGAGGCCCCTGGGAGAGGTAAACAGACATTCAGTTGTCTCCCCCCCCTGGCAGGTGTTCCAAATGGAGGGCAACCTGCCAATAATAGGCAAACTTACCTCGACATCAGGAAAAGACGCTCCCACCAAAAATCCAAAAGGGTCTTCTTTAGACACCACAACTTCCTCTGAATGCGGATTGGTGACCAACACGTGAAAAGGTGCATCTGTAACCTCCAAACATGGCAGAACACCGGTGGACAACCCTAGGTCACGAAAGTAAGAGTGAGGGTTGAAGAACACCACTTTATCCAACAGACGCTGTCCCTGTGCAAGGCGGAGCTGGATGGAAAAGTCCCTCACTCTTGCCGGGATGGTCACCTCTTTATCACAGACTACTTCACAGACCTGGGGTATGGTTTGCCCAGACTTTAAGCTCACAAGCGTCGACTCAGATTCCACTGGGTTGCCGTCCAGTCTGCTCCACAGGACAAGATTCACCAAGTCCACGTAAACTCCCAGTCGCACAAGGCAATCGGAGCCCAGACATAGGGGCTGTTGTAGGCCTTTGACAACAGAGAAGTGATGGGTGAACGACTTCTGTCCCACCGTCAAAGGAAGACTGCATTTTCCCACTAGTGGCCTGGTACCTAGTCCAGGTACTTCTACCGAAATGGAAGAACACTTACTGAAGGGAAGTGGCACAGACTTGCGAAGACGGTAAAACAAGGTGTCACTGATGAAGGAGACGTCGCTTTGCAGCAGCAACGTGGACTGAAGTATTTGGATGTCAGTTATTTGGACAGGAACCGTGTAAGCATCACCCCTCTGTTGGATGTCGGTCAACCTACGAGGATGAGAAGGATCAGGATTGGGAATGGAAGCGAGGGTCTCTTGCGGCATGTCAGTAGCTTCCTCAGGGGACTTCTCTGCCATAGGCGAGGCATTCAGAATAATCTCCAGGTTGTCATCATTTAGAACCATATCAGCTATCCGATCTGTCTGGACGCGGATGACGTCACCACTCTATTCGTCCCCCCCTGGTCCGCCACGCAACTGGAGCTCCCAGGTGAACGGGTCAGCTGAGTTCTGGAACTTAATTCGACCTGGGGTATCCCGAAGTCCCACGGAGCTGGAGCCACTGACTCTGCTCATCTGCTGGACTTTCCCATATGGAAGGGGCTCAGTGACTTGTGCCCAAATAACCTCATGGTGAAAATCCAAATCAACCCACAATCTCTTCAGAAGATCAATTCCAATTAAGAATTCTTCGCCCTCACAGGTAGTAATTATGGCAGGGTGTTTGATACTCATCTCACCAAGCTGTAAGGAAAGCCACACCTGACCTACAGTCCCAATGCTCTGTTTGCCATAAGCCTCCAGGGAGAATTTGCATGGGGTGACATGCAGCGTCTCCCCACCCTCTTTTAGGGATTCCTCTAGTTTCTGAAACAGGCCTTGGGTAATTAAGGTCACCTCTGAGGCTGTATCCAGGAGACCCGGACAGGAAAAGATCTGATGAATCAACACATCCATGGTATATCTGGAACCTTTAGGAGTAAGTTTACCCATCAAATACCTGGTTTCCTTAATAGAATCGCATAACAGAGGCCTTTCCTGATCCGCGGGCTGGGCATCAGCCTTGGGCAACGAGGGCTCCTCACTGCCGGATGATAGAGCATCAACGTGAACAGTGGGCATGTTGGCAGGTGACACCGGAGCCAAGCCTAGTCATGCTGTTTCTACTTCTGCAGACTCCGGGTGTTCCGAGATTTCAACGGACTTGACACTGGGCCCGGTCTGAGTTGTTGGACCGAGGACCTGGTCCTTGTTCCCTTGGTAAGGGTTTCCTCTCTTTTGAGAAGATGATGGATATTGCGAGGCTCCAGCATTTGAACCCTGCGGTTTAGCCTGCAGTGCTTTTATTTGGCCTTCTAGGGCCCTAATCTTCTCCTCAGGATCGGGACTCTGATGCTTAGCTATCGTTTGATCAAGCTGTGCCTGCAAGTTCCTGATCTTCTCCTGAGCCCACTGTCTCTGATTATGACGCCTCCTCCGAAAATGGGGTTGATCCTTGTGAGCAGTAGGAAGCACTGTGTCCCTCGGCTGGTGTGATTGGTTACTGCCACCACGGGACTGGGCAGGTGGGTTTGCCCCCTTGTTTTCCAGAGAAAGTGTGGATGTAACAGCACAAACACTGGGTTGGGCCCCCGGGCTGCGGTTCTTTGATGCGGGTCTGGGTGTTGCCCCCGCGGGTGTTGTGTGACACATATCAAAAACCTCCTCTGCCCGCCTCAACAGAACGGCGAACGGTTCTTTCTTGTAACCTGCTAAAGACACTTTCACGTGGTTGGGCAGGCCTTTCACGAAAAGGGTCCTAAAATCTCCAAATTCAAGGTCTTTGGTATCTGGATCCGCCCCCCCTTCGTAAAATACCTCCTTCAGGCGATAGGCCCATTCATGTGGACTCTCATTCGGGCCACAGCACATATTATATGCTGCCCTTTTGGCCTCTGTGGGATCCGCGAACTGTCCATACCGCTTCTTCAGGGCCTGTTCCACCGTGGATAGGTCATTATGCTCGGCTAAAATAGCTTTTAAATATGTTTGGCACTCAGCCGCAAACGTCCACTTCAGTAGAGCTCCTTTATCTGATTCAGCATGAACCTGTAATTCTTCAAAAAGGTCACGCACGCTATCCAGGTGAGCGTGTATAGTCACCCCTGAAGACTCTTTAAAAGGTACAATCATAGAGCGAAGTGTTCTCATTGTTTGGTTGTGCTGATCTCTAGATAAAGGAGTAACTTTGGGTGTTTGGGTGTAATACCGCTGCTCACCAGCAGGAGAAGAGAACAGTGGTGTGGGTATGCTGCTGATGTCAGCAGGTGGGTCAGAGGGCTGTGTCCTTCCTGGGAGGAGCACAGGCCCACTGGTACTGGTGACATCATCATGCGGGGCAGAGGACTGTGACCTTCCTGGGAGGAACCTCTGTGCACTTGTAGCAGGGCCCTCATCAGGTGCAGTAAGCTGCGACCTTCCTGGGCGGGACCCAAGCCCAAGGGCACCAGTGTCCCCGTCAGGCAGGACAGAGAGCTGTGGCCTTCGTGGGCGGAGCATGTGTGTAATTGTACCAGTGTTCTCATCGGGTGCAGTGTACTGTGACCTTCCTGGGCGTGGCCCAGATGCAGCTGTACTGTAGCCGTCATTGGGTGGTACAGTACCCTGTGACCGGACAGGGCGGAGTCTGTGCTCCGGCATACTGTCGACGGCTTCAGGGGTTAGGGAACTGTACCGGGGAGGAGCTGTGGAGAGATTTCTGGGACTTACATAAACACTGTTAGGTTCCCGTGCAGGGCTAGAGGGCCTATCCGCATCCCCAGTCTCTCCCCCCCCATCACCATCTATGGGCAGTGACTCAGGGTCATCACATATATTTCGCATTTCCCTACGCACGGCATCTAAATCTTCTTGGCATCGCTTTAATGTCTGCACGCAAGAATCTTTCTCTTGTATTGCCTTGTCCAACAGCTGCGAGAGAGATTTATTCTCTTCCCACATTTCATTCTGCTCCTCTTTGGCACTGTACCATGCCTCTTGAGCAAAGCTGCACCTCTCCTGTTCTTGCTGCAACTCTCGTCGCAGAGCAGACATAGCCCCCTCAGATCTATCTCTCACTTCTTGCTGGAACGATTGTAATCTAACAACTTCTTGACACCTTAAATCAAGAGACTCTTCAACGTCAGCTAGCTGCTGTGTTTTAGACCCCAAAACAGCATCTTTCTGCCTTAGCTCACACTGTAGGGAACAGACTTGTTTTTCACACTGGGCTTTCAGATCTTCTAGAGCTGCACATTTATCTCTCAGTACTGGGCAATTAACACATGTTAGCTGACCTTGGGTACTGCTCGACTCCCTATCTCCTACAGCAGTCGCCTGAGCCAGTCTGTCCGCCCACGAACGCTGCAATTCAGCCTTTTCTGTGGTCAGAGCAGACACTGTTTCCTGCGATCGCTGCAGGGCTACCTGTAGCGAGGAACAGTTATTCATAGCATTTTCTTTGATAGCTAGCAGGGTGCAAACTAATTCTGCTAGATCTGTTAGAGCAAGCTTAGCTTTGCCTTTCACAATATTGGTCAAAACTGAGGTATATGCTGCTTGGCTAGCACCAGATTCTTTTCTAAATAGGGAGAGCAATGACTCAATGGAGTAGCTCTTCTCTGATTTGCTTTGGGCAGCGTTAATAAGAATCTCAAAAACATTCAACTCTAGTTTAGTGAGCGAAGTAGTGTGTGACGTCATCGTGGCTGGCTGAGCTGACTGCAATAATGTCTCGCTGCTATCTCTAAGCCGTAAATCTTAACTAGCAGCTTTACTGTTCAGCTACCAGATCCTCCCTCTTCGTAGTTCTCTAAGAAATACTTTAACAGCACAGTTCAGTGACACAGAAAGCAAGGAATCAGTGAAGCAGTACGAAAAATTACAGAAGGCAAATATCCCCAGCCTGTCAGTTCTCTCTCACTGAAGACACACAAACCGGAATACTTTCTCAACTTTATGAGATCCCGGACGACGCCCCCATTATCTGTAGGGTAATTGCACAGATAATAAATTACCTGTGTCCAGGTTCCCCTAAGCAGAACTATCTGCAAGCAAATAATCCTGAATTAGGTCTAGGGGTGGGAACCTTGGAACCTAGCCAAATACTTCCGTTAGAAAGAACTGTAGCTGAGACCGTAGGCTGATATATATATTAGATTTATTATAGTATGTCAGGTAAGAAAATAGAGCTAAGGTATACAAAATAGAACTCTGCAAGCTTTAGCTGATTACAAAATTACTGGCTGATAAAAATTACACTCATACGTCACACTACTAAACACTAATTCTTACTGGTTATCAGGTAAAATTACACCACTGATCAGTCACACTATGTTACGAGGTAGTACAGTTATTAGCAACTTCTCCTGATCACAAGAATGACGGCACCAGCCTTCTGCTCAGGTAAATACCACTAACTAGCCCCCGACTAGTAGGAAATGAATCTCCGTGTTTCTCACCAGACCTCAGGGTCGTCTCTTGGGAGCTGGCACGGGACACCTCACAGACTCAAGCTGGATTCACAGCGAGTCTCAGTCGCAGCGGAAGGGAACTCTGCAGCAGATAAGGAGGTCACAGGTCACGCAGGGCAGGTACAGCTGAACCACGATACTTTCCTCCAGATACACAGTTCATCAGTTGGTGGACCTTATTAGGTCTCACTGGTCTTCTTTTCACCTCCACCTTCTTCCAAGGCTTCTTACTAACTCTTTCTTTGTTCCCGCTCTCCCCGTACCTCTTGGTCCGGTGGCTGCAGGAACCAAACTGGATCTTCCTCAGCTCACTGCCTGGCAAGAACAGTTCATTGTTCTTGACCTTCAAGTTGTTACATTTTGGTATGCATTTTCTGTTTCTCGCCCGCCTTGCTGGAGCCAGCCTCTCAGGGAGATAAGGGGGGCCTGGTTTGCCCACAGCATGTCCTTGGTGTTGAGCTTCTGCTGGAATTTTCCACAAGCTGCAAAGCTGTTACTTGCTGACACAGAGATGTGTGGGTCAGAGTGTACAGCCTCCATTTTGCTGTCATAGGATTATACAGGCCAAGGCCCGCAAGGTGAGACACACAGGGAAATACTCCTACAATACCACTGTATCAGTAGCACAGTGTTTACTTGGTTCAAATCCTATTTGTCAGACAGACGACAATCAGTTCTCTTCAGCAATGAACTGTGGGGTGCCACAGGGAGCCATATTGCCTCCAATTTTATTTAATATCTTGTCAAGCCTCTGGCTGAGCTGCTTTGGTCAATGGATACAAAATTCTTGATATATATATATATATATATATATATATATATATATATATATGTCACGTTTCTGGATGAGTGAGCCCTTGGACCTCGTTGGAACAGCACTGCCTGTCTGCCCAGGGGGCAGGAAGACTGTACTACTACTATTACTTAACATTTCTAAAGCATTACCAGGGTTGCTCAGCGCTGCACAATTAACAAAGAAGGACAGTCCCTGCTCAAAGGAGCTTACAATCTAAAGGACAAAAAGTGCAGTCAATCAAGATTGAGGCAGTCTAGATTTCCTGGATAGAGGTACAATGGTTAGGTGCCCAAAGCGACATTGAAGACGTGGGCTTTGAGCAAGGATTTGAAGATGGGTAGGGAGGGGTAGGTGAGTCCCTGCAGAAGGAATTGCTCCAGTAGAGGCATCGAGGGAAGCAGGAAAATGTATCCCAAACTGGAAACTGACAGTGTGTTTGAAGCAGAAGCTATGCTGGAGCTGGAACCAGGACTGGAAGCAGGAGCTGTGCTACATCCTCAGGCATAAGGTCAATGGCTGGCGGTAAGGTCGCAGACCCAAAATGGATGTGCGGCAATTTTGATTTTGCCGCACATCTGTTTTGGCAAGAATGTTTAAAAAGGCCTTTTTTACAGGTGTGCTGAAAAATGGATTGGCGTAAGTCGGTCTTTCTCTGTTCCCAGGTGAGGCAACTAGGGAAAATGATCTATGCTTTCTCCTGACATGTGGGACTCCCTCAGCTAAGAATCTGGGTTGTCCCCTCCTTTGGACCTTATCTTCTCCGCCTGTACCCCTCCCCCCCTCTCTGTTCCCTTATCCCCTTCTTCACAGTATCCATGGCGGTATGTACTGCATCAAGTCAGTGTTTCTCTGTTCTCAGGTGAGGCAACTAGGGAAAATGATCTATGCCTTCTCCTGACATGTGGGGCTCCCTCAGCTAAGAATCTGGGTTGTCCCCTCCTTTGGACCTTATCTTCTCCGCCGGTACCCGCCCCCCTCCCCCTCTCTGTTCCCTTATCCCCTTCTTCACAGTATCCATGGCGGTATGTACTGCATCAAGTCAGTGTTTCTCTGTTCTCAGGTGAGGCAACTAGGGAAAATGATCTATGCCTTCTCCTGACATGTGGGGCTCCCTCAGCTAAGAATCTGGGTTGTCCCCTCCTTTGGACCTTATCTTCTCCGCCTGTACCCCTCCCCCCCTCTCTGTTCCCTTATCCCCTTCTTCACAGTATCCATGGCGGTATGTACTGCATCAAGTCGGTGTTTCTCTGTTCCCAGGTGAGGCAACTAGCTGTTTTTCAATATTATATGATTTATAGCTCCTTTATGGGATTTCTTCCTTGCTTTTGCGCGATGCCGTCAGTCCATTTAATACCGTGATTGATCGAACCCGGTGGAGGGACATGGTTTTGTCAGGGTGATGTTTTCACACAAGAATTTTGCAGCCAGAGGTCATGATGTTTGCACCGTGTCCCACGCAATGTGCCGCTTCTTTATCGCAAACCACGGTGATTGTTAAGACAGCTCTCTCCCCACATTTTAGACACCAGACCATGATATAGTATGAATAGTAGTATCTTTATATTTATCATGCTTGGTGTTTATATCATTTCAGGTTCTTTTATTTTGATAAGAATCCTGGATTGTTACAGTTTTATTTATTTTTTTAATAGAGTGGACTGACAATACACTAATACATTTTGAGTAACCGCTCATGTTATTTCTGCTGTTCTGTTGGTAAGCCTTGTTTTCCTTTTACTTTTCTGTGGTCTCACCACCATGTGGATGTTGCTGTTTTATATTCTGTTACTTGGTTTTTATTATCACACATTAACCACCTATTTCACATTTCACTTTAATGTATGTCAGTAGACCTTCACATTCACTTCAGTTTACTTCATAGGTACACATGTTCACCACAATGGATGTCACATTGTATCAGGGCGCATTTATGTCTCTGTTTTCTTGTACACATGTGTTATTCTCTATTGAATTCTGTTTATTCTGGATTTTGGTCACAGTACAGTTTTAATGTTGGGCCAGAAGGCTGCTAGGCTGCATAGAGAGGGGTATCACCAGCAGAAGAAAGGAGGTTTTGATGCCCCTCTACAAGTCGTTGGTGAGGTCCCACTTGGAGTACTGTGTTCAGTTTTGGAGGCCATAAAGGTGGTAAATAAATCTTAATAAATAAATAAAGATGTAAAAACACGTGAAGCGATGCAAAGAAAAGCTACAAGAATGCTATGGGATTTGCGTTGCAAACTTTATGAGGAGAGACATGATGCCCTGAACATGTATAACTTGGAGGAAAGGAGAAACGGGGTGAGATGATACCTTGCAAATATTTGAACGTCTGTATTAATTTGCAAACAAACCTTTTCTGGAGACGAGAAGGCAGTAGAACTAGTAAATCTAGACTGAAAGCCCACCTCTTTAACGTTGCTTTTGACTCGTAACCACTCGCCTCCACCTACCCTCCTCTCCTCCTTCCTGTACACATTAATTGATTTGATTTGCTTACTTTATTTTTTGCCTATTAGATTGTAAGCTCTTTGAGCAGGGACTGTCTTTCTTCTATGTTTGTGCAGCGCTGCGTACGCCTTGTAGCGCTATAGAAATGCTAAATAGTAGTAGTAGTAGTAGTAGACATAAATTGAGGTTGAAGGGGGGCAGACTCAGGAGTAATGTCAGGTGGATACGTGGAATGCCCTCCCACGGGAGGTGGTGGAAATGAAAACAGTAATAGAATTCAAGCATGCGTGGGATAAACACAAAGGAATCCTGTTTAGAAGGAATGGATCCAAGGAATCTTAGTGAAGATTGGCTGGCAACAGCAACACCAGTAATTGGGAAGCAAAACCAGTGCTGGGCAGACTTCTACGGTCTGTGCCCTGATCGTGACTGAATAGATATGGATGGGCTAGAGTGTAAATTTGAAGGGGCTTCGACATTAACTTCAGAACTCTTCTACAGTCTGTACCCTGAGATTGGCTAAGAGAAATCAAGCTGGGGTATACATATAAAGTATCGCATACCATGTAAAATGAGTTTATCTTGGGCAGACTGGATGGACCCGTACAGGTCTTTATCTGCCATCATTTACTATGTTACTATGTTATATGCATATCCTTATCTACTAAAAGCTTTTAACAAAGTTCACAATCAGTAAATGTTTAAGCTGTTTTGTATAGTATCTTGCCCTAGACATGACATTAACATTGGTCAGCAAAAATACATGTTTTATTCCATTCTCAAGATGCCCCTCCTTCTCCATGACCTTAAGCAAGCTTCCATAACCGTCTCCACCCCCACAGACATCTGTGTCTCAGTAAAGGGCCCACTTTCCCTTCTCCCATCACTTGCCCAACAAATCACACTAAATGCGTAAACGGGTCCAGTCTAGTCAGGAGGAGTGTAATTGGCCATAGTTGTGATGATAGTTGAATAGATTTGATGTTATAACTATATTGAAATTATGTTACCCATATTTTGATATCCTATTTGACTGTTGACTGGAAGATAAAGGAGCTTGAACAGGAAGGTATATTTAAATATCTAGGGCTGGAGGAAGGAACAACTATCGAGCAGAAATCGCTGAGAGCAAAATTCAGTAAAGAATATTATAAGAGATTAAGGGGCTCATTTTCAAAACAAAAGCATCCAAAAAATGTCATTTAAGGTGGCAGAAGGACGTTTTTCTCTCAAAAATGTCCAAGTTGCAATTCTGACACCTCAGTTTTGCTTCACAGTTCGTCCATATTTCAAGGGGGCATGTTGAGGGTGTTCAAGCCTCTCATAAACTTGTTACTGTAAAGTCTATGATATCGTGGAGTATAACCTTGGCACACCAGACACACCTGAAGTCTCTATTATTTTTCTGAAGTCTCTTTTATTGAATAAATTACAGATAATTTACTCACAGTCAGATATTCAGAAGTGCTGCCCCAGGGCACAGAGACTCCGTAATTCTGAGAGCTGTTTCAGTGGTTGAAGGTGAGAAATAGTTGAGCAGATAGAAGTATCTCAGAGCTCGGTGACTGGAAATTGCAATATCTCATTGAGAAGATATATTTAAGGTAAAAAAACAAGTTCATTGCAGGGAGTTTCAGCAGGACAGAGCTGTCTGAAGCAAGATGGAGTGGAGGAGTGGCCTAGTGGTTAGGGTGGTGGACTTTGGTCCTGGGGAACTGAGGAACTGAGTTCAATTCCCACTTCAGGCACAGGCAGCTCCTTGTGACTCTGGGCAAGTCACTTAACCCTCCATTGCCCCACGTAAGCCACATTGAGTCTGCCATGAGTGGGAAAGCGCGGGGTACAAATATAACAAAAAAAAAACCTCATGTCCGCAGCAGTGTCAGGTTCTCAGGTTCAGAGCCCGCGGGGCCGGGCTCTGGAGCAAACGTGAGCCCTTGGGCTGCTGACGAGGAGTGACAGCAGCAGGCAAAACCTACCAACCAATGCTGGGCAAGCACACCAGCACCGGCAGGGACTGCAGGCACCGCCCACCGAGCCGGAACACATGGACTGGAGGACACAGGAAGGGAACACTGGACTGCAATCCCCCGGACTGGAGGACACAGGGCTGGAACACACACTGGACCGGAACACACTGGACTGGAGCGCAGCAGACTGGAACACACACCGGACCGGAACATACTGGACTGGAGCACACTGGACTGGTCTGTACAGCTTCACCTGCGCTTGGCCACTACCCCCCAAGGGTTGAGCCCTTGGGTTCAAGTGGCCGGCAGGACTTACCGGATACTGGATGACACAGGGACCAGGACTGGAAACAGAAGTACTCCTAAACCCTACTACTACTACTACTACTATTTAGCATTTCTATAGCGCTACAAGGCGTACGCAGCGCTGCACAAACATAGAAGAAAGACAGTCCCTGCTCAAAGAGCTTACAATCTAATAGACAAAAAATAAATAAAGTAAGCAAATCAAATCAATTAATGTGAACGGGAAGGAAGGGAGGAGGGTAGGTGGAGGCGAGTGGTTACGAGTCAAAAGCAATGTTAAAGAGGTGGGCTTTCAGTCTAGATTTATTTATTTATTTATTTATTTATAGACATTTTAATAAACATAGTATTCAATCAAGAATAATAATACACAATGCATGGAATATCATAATTATAAAAAAGATGAATATAGGGAAATAACAAAAAAGACTTCTATCGACCACAAATTAAAGGAAAGTGATCCAAGAATTAGGAAAAATTAATCAAACTATAAGTATCAAACTTATAAACATTCTATTAGATCAAATCCAAGACTGCGCCATGCCTTGTTGACTTATTCCAAGCTGCTATACAGTGTTACATTCGGGTCTAAATTTTCACAATAATACTCTCTTTGCCTTTTAAGAAAACATCCAACTGTTTAGGTTCAAAAAACTGATATTGCTTAGTGTGGAATAAAATCCTACACACACAAGGAAATTTCAAAAGAAAGTTTGCTCCCAGGGCTATTACCCTAGGTCACATAACAAGAAATGACTTACGTCGCTTTTGAGTTTCCCTAGATAAGTCTGGGAAAACCCTTACTTTTGAACCCAAAAACAAAGAATTTAAGTGCCTTAAGGAAAGTCTGAGTACTGCATCTCTATCTAGTTCTAGAGCAAAAGTCACCAGCAAAGTAGTTCTTTGCGTGACCACCTCCAAAGAAGATTCCAGAAAAGCTGCCAAATTCATTGCACTTTGAGAATTTAATTTTTCTGGAGCTTGCCCAGCTATCTGAATATAATATGCCCTCGTAATTGGTGGCATTGAATTCTCAGGCATTCCCAAAATATCAACTAGATATTTCTTAACCATTTGCACAGGGGAAAGAATTGGTGATTTTGGAAAGTTTACAATACGCAGGTTAAGTCTCTTAGATTGGTTTTCCAGATATTCCATGCGTCTAGAAGCAAAGTTCCTTTCTTTAACCAATGTTTGTTCCAAAAGATTCATTTTTTCAACTTTTTCAGAGAGGTTTTTTACTTCATCCGCATGAGCCTCATTGATTTGCAATTGCTTAAGTGCTGACTCAGCCAAAACTTTGATAGTTTCAGTATTCTTTGAAATAGTAGATTGCAAGGTTAAGAGGGTTGTGGAATTCAGATCCCAAAGTGACTCTAAGGTCACTACAGCAGGTTTTTTAAACTTCCCTTCATCAAAAACCAGGGGAGGCGCTTGAACTACTTGTTCCAGGGTACTCACAATTGTAGAATCCACAACAGGAGTAGTTTTCTTCTCTGGGACAATCCTTCGTTCAGCGGTTGTTCCTTCTGCTACCAGCAAGTTCCCTCCCTGCTCGCTCCCCTCACCAGCTTGGGTTGAAGCTGCAGGACTCGCCTGGAGGCTCTCTCTTCCTGGTTGAGGGGGCGCTGCACGAAAAACAGGGCTAAGGGAAGCCCCGTCGCCACTGTCGGTCAGTGCCGAAGCACTGACACCAGCTGCAGGAGTTGAAGTCACGCGGTTCCAGACGCTATTCCAAAGTGTTCGAGCGTCCGCTGTGAGAGCAGAGGTTTGCCGCCAGGGTCAGAGGGAATATCCCTGACTTTCCCTCGTCGCTTCCCCATCTCAGCGACGGGTAATGTAGCTCGGCGCGAAGTCTAGAGTTGGCAGTAGTGGAGAAGGGAACAGATAAGAAGGATTTATCCATGGAGCGGAGTGCACAGGAAGGGGTGTAGGGAAGGACGAGTGTGGAGAGATACTGGGGAGCAGCAGAGTGAGTACATTTATAGGTTAGTAGAAGAAGTTTGAACAGGATGCGAAAATGGATAGGGAGCCAGTGAAGGGTCTTGAGGAGAGGGGTAGTATGAGCAAAGTGACCCTGGCGGAAGATGAGACGGGCAGCAGAGTTTTGAACCGACTGGAGAGGGGAGAGGTGACTAAGTGGGAGGCCAGCAAGAAGCAGATTGCAGTAGTCTAAACGAGAGGTGACAAGGGTGTGGATGAGGGTTTTGGTAGAGTGCTCGGAAAGAAAGGGGCGGATTTTACGGATGTTGTAAAGAAAGAAACGACAGGTCTTGGCAGTCTGCTGGATATGAGCAGAGAAGGAGAGAGAAGAGTCAAAGATGACCCCAAGGTTTCAAGCTGGGGAGACAGGGAGAATGAGAGAGTCATCACCAGAAATAGAAAACGGGGGGAGCGGGGAGGTGGGTTTGGGGGGGAAAATGAGAAGCTTGGTTTTGGTCATATTTAATTTCAGGTGGCGTTGAGACATCCAGTCAACAATGTCAGACAAGCACGCTGAAACTTTGGTTTGGATGCAAGGTGAGATATCAGGGGTAGAAAGGTAGATTTGGGAGTCATCAGCATAGAGATGGTAGGAAAAGCCATGGGATGAGATTAATGAACCAAGGGAAGAAGTGTAGATAGAAAAGAGGAGGGGACCAAGAACAGAACCCTGAGGTACGCCGACAGGCAGAGGGATAGAAGTAGAAGAGGATCCACCAGAGTGAACACTAAAGGTGCGGAGGGAGAGGTAGGAAGAGAACCAGGAAAGGACAGAGCCCTGGAATCCAAGTGAGGACAGGGTATCGAGAAGTATGCTGTGATCGACAGTGTCAAAAGCAGCGGAAAGATCAAGAAGAATGAGGATGGAATATTGACCTCTGGATTTGGCCAGTAATAGGTCATTGGAGACTTTAGTAAGTGCAGTTTCTGTTGAGTGGAGATGGCGAAAACCAGATTGTAGTGGGTCAAGAATAGCATGTGAGGAGAGAAAATCAAGGCAGCGGCGGTGAACAGCACGCTCAAGTAATTTGGAGAGAAAAGGAAGGAGGGAGATGGGTCAGTAATTAGAGCCCTAAACCAGCAGGAGTGTTCCTAACAGTAAACTGACAAAAGGACTTCCTAAGCCCTATACTAAACAGGAGCTCCTAAGCCCTGCTCAACAAAGGGACTTCCTAAGCCCTAACCTAATAGCAGGGAACTAAATACACAAGCTAGCAAAGGAGCTTCCTAAGCCCTACTCTAGCAAGCTAGACACAAACTATCAAGGTGCTTCCTAAGCACTACCCTAGCAAGCTAGACACAAAACTATCAAGGTGCTTCCTAAGCACTACCCTAGCAAGCTAGACACAAAACTAACAAGGTGCTTCCAAAACCAAGAGGGAAAAGCAGGGGAACCACAAGGGAAAAGCAGGAAAGCTAAACACACAGACACCAGTGCACACTGCACTAACACTAACCTGAACCTTAGCAAAAGCAAGCAGGGAAACTAGACACAAAGTCAGAAGTGCACACTGACCACCCTACCTAAAGCAAACACCACCGTTGCCAAGGCTCTGAAGGAAACAACACCACTTCCTTATCAAGGCCCTCCCTGATGATGTCACACTCCCTAGACCCAGGCAACAGCACACTGACCCAGAGAGCATACTGAAACCCATAGAGGCCCAACCCACACCAATGCAGCACCGTGAAGCACTTGAAGCCAGTACACCCAAAGAGAGTTAGAGCTAACTCAGTCCACACACACAGCTGAAGTAAAGTGAGACAATTAGAGTCATGCTGCTGGAAGCTGCCAGCACAGAGAGAGAGAGCCAGTTCAGACAGGACAGACAAACGAAACAGAAGCCAGCTAAGCTGACCACCAGGAAAAAGGTAAGTTTGAGAGGGGTTATGACCACAATCATAACAACACCTCCCCCTCAAGGCTCCCGTGTCCCCACGGGAGCTCCAGGTCTCAAAAGACAATTTAGGTCTCCATGGGTAGCTGTGATGAAATCTCCCAATGGGTTTCACAACATAAATCTGGGCGGCTGGGCAGGAAGTGACAAGTACATCTGGAACTAGGAAACCAGAATGGCTTTGGCCGCCACGAGGCTCTTTAGAACGGCTGCTATGCAAGATCAGAGTCTTGGATGCAACAAGTGGAGTTCTATTTAACAGGAACCATCTCCTGAAGGAGTCCACAACTTCCTTGACTTCCTGGCACTCCACTGTAGCAATAAATTTCAAATATGCTCCAGACTGTTGAAATACAAAACTCTTTATTAAACACATGCGCTTCAAAACCTGCTCATGTGCATTTTAAAATCTGTAAATACACACACAACTCTCTTCTGTCTTTCATACCCATTCACTCCTGTATCGTGTCTGCTTAGTGACTCTATAAGCATTTAAAGTTATATACAACTTGCTGTTTTAAATATTATTGCACTGCACATTATATTTCATATTTTACATTCCTCAAATAAATATCACAGTGTTACACAGAATTAAAGGCAAACATCCTTTTGTAATTCTGCTGTCTTTGATCTTCCAGTTTCCCTTTCTTACAATGTCTATTTTGAGGGTTTGCAAAAAGTCTCCAGTGCTTTCCTCAATAAATAAATGAGTCTGCTTTCAATACTCTTCAGGCACTACGTTGGAGGAATGAGTTACTCATGGTAAAATTTGCTGTGGTCCTTAACCAAACGTCGGTTCCTCTATGCAGGACCGCATTTCGTTTCTTCTTCAGGAGGAACCACCATATCATTTAAGCTGATCTGCTTGGCAGCCTGCCAGCATGAACCCTTCTCAGGTCAGAAATCAACTGCCGTGGCTCTGAATGTGCCTGAACTCTGAACTCCACTGTAGCAGCCAGAACTGGGCTAGAGCCCACACCCATCCTGGAATCTGAAGCCGGACAGGGACTTGAACTGGACTTCAGACTGGACCTCGCCTCTTGGCTGGAGATGGAACTCAGAAGGAGGTCAACATCTTGGCTGAAATGGGAACTCGGAGTAGACTCAGCATCTTGCCTGAGACTACAACCTGATCTGGCCTCAGCCTCTTGGCCGGAACTGCCACTCAATTCGGACTCAGCCTCTTGGCTGGACTCGGTACTCAGCGTAGACTCAGCATCTTGGCTGGCACTGGAACTCGCTCTGGACTCAGCATCTTGGCCGGCACTGCAACTCACACCGGACTCAGCATCTTGACCGGAACTGCAACTTGACCCAGACTCAGCATCTTGACCGGGACTGCAACTTGACCCAGACTCAGCATCTTGCCTGGAACTGGAACTCCAACTTGACCCGGACTCAGCATCTTGGCCGGGTGTCGCGTGCTCGAGGACCTTGGCATACTGTCAGGCTTCTTCCCCGGGAGCACTGGGTTTGAGAGTCCGTGGGCCACTACCGTGGAGCGGCAGTGACAGGCAAGATCACCTCCAAGGTAGAGATGAGACAAAACTGGACCGGAACCCCGGACTGGAGTTCTACACCAGAATACACGGAACTGGAACACACCGGACGGGTGTGCACTGGAGTGGAGCCCGCTGGACTGGAACACACTGGAGTGGCCCCACTGGACTGGAACATATAGGAATGAAACCCGCTGGACTGGAACACACTGGAGCGGAACTCACGGGACCGGAACCCGCTGGACTGGAACACACTGGACCTAGGCTTCACCTACGCTTAACCACCTTTCCCCGAGGGTTGAGCCCTCAGGTTCGGGCGGCCGGCAGGACTTACAGGAAAACCCGGAACTGGAACTTGCAAGCAGGAACAGCAGGAATGAGGATCCAGGAGTGCCCCCTGGCACCTAGGCGAAGGCAAGGCAGACAGGCAGGGACTGTCCGGGTTCCGGCAGTAGGCAGGGTTAAACACAATGACTAGTAAACTGTACCCGAGCTAATAGGAAAGCTATGCCCAGGCAAACCAGTCATACACAAGGAACATACACTAAGCAAACTCAGGAGACTTAGTAAAGCTATACACCAGCTAACCACCAAAGCTGTGCCCAAGCTAACAAGTCATACACTGGAAACATACACAGAGAACTAGCAAAGCTATACACAGGCTAACAAGCCAAACGGTGCCTAAGCTAGCTAGTCAAACACTAGGAATAAACACAGAGAACTAGCAAAGCTATACACAGGC
Organism: Microcaecilia unicolor; assembly: GCF_901765095.1. NCBI lineage: Eukaryota > Metazoa > Chordata > Amphibia > Gymnophiona > Siphonopidae > Microcaecilia > Microcaecilia unicolor. The sequence continues at coordinate 33,700 of NW_021963248.1, forward strand.
TAACAAGCCAAGCGGTGCCTAAGCTGGCTAGTCAAACACTAGGAACAAACACAGAGCACTAGCAAAGCTATACACAGGCTAACAAGCAAACTGTGCCCAAGCTATCTAGTCAAACATAGAAACTCACACAGAGCAAACACTGAAACAGTGTACAGAGCACTCTATACACCAGGGCCCTTAGATGAAATGCAAAGGCAAGGGCTGTAGTCTCTAAGTGATTAATAAAGCCCTTCCACACCAGAGGCACAGCTGCAGCAATCACCTTGCATCCAAACAGAGGCTTGACACACAGAGAAGTCAGCCCAGCGGGAGCCATCTTGGATACTGGCATAGAGGAGTCGGCGGCAGCCATCTTGGAAGAGGCATTGCCCACACAGGTGAGGTTCAGTAGGGCAATCAGCACACAGAGCCAGAGAGAAACTAAGACAGAGACAGACACAGAGACAAGCAGAAGCCAGCACAGACACTGACTCCCAGAAACAGGGTAAGTCTGAGGGTTGTCACGGCCACAGACGTGACACCGGGACTGCAACTTGACCCGGACTCAACATCTTGCCTGGAACTGGAACTCCAACTTGACCAGGACTCAGCATCTTGGCCGGGACTGCAACTTGACCCAGACTCAGCATCTTGACCAGGACGGCAACTTGATCCGGACTCAGCATTTTGCCTGGGACTGGAACTCCAACTTGACCCGGACTCAGCATCTTGGCCGGACTGCAACTTGACCCGGACTCAGCATCTTGACTGGGACTGCAACTCGATCCAGACTCAGCAACTTGACTGGAACTACAACTCGATCCAGACTCAGCATCTTGACTGGAACTGCAACTCGATCCAGACTCAGCAACTTGGCTGCCACTGCTGCAACTCGCTCCGGACTCAGCATCTTGGCTGTCACTGCTGCAACTCGCTCCGGACTCAGCATCTTGGCTGGGACTGTAACTCTCACCGGACTCAACATCTTGACCGGAGCTGCAACTCAATTCTGATTCAGCATCTCGGCTGGACTCTGCACTCGGTGTAGACTCAGCACTCATCATAGACTCGTCATCTTGTCTGGGCTCTGCACTCATCATGGACTCATCACTCGGTGTAGACTCAGCATCCCGGCTGGGACTGCAACTCGATCCAGACTCAGCATCTTGACTGGAACTACAACTTGATCCAGACTCAGCAACTTGGCTGCCACTGCTGCAACTCGCTCCGGACTCAGCATCTTGGCTGTCACTGCTGCAAATCGCTCCGGACTCAGCATCTTGTCTGGGACTGTAACTCTCACCGGACTCAACATCTTGACCGGAGCTGCAACTCAATTCTGATTCAGCATCTCGGCTGGACTCTGCACTCGGTGCAGACTCAGCACTCATTGTGGACTCATCATCTCGGCTGGGCTCTGCACTCGGTGTAGACTCAGCGCTCATCATAGACTCGTCATCTTGGCTGGGCTCTGCACTCGGTGTAGACTCAGCATCCCAGCTGGGACTGCAACTCAATCCAGACTCAGCATCTTGACTGGAACTACAACTCGATCCAGACTCAGCATCTTGACTGGAACTACAACTCGCTCCAGACTTAGCATCTTGACTGGAACTGCAACTCGATCCAGACTCAGCCTCTTGGCTGCTACTGTTGCAACTTGCTCCGAACTCAGCATCTTGGCTGCCACTGCTGCAACTCACTCTGGACTCAGCATCTTGGCTGCCACTGCTGCAACTCACTCTGGACTCAGCATCTTGGCTGTCACTGCTGCCACTCGCTCCAGACTCAGCATCTTGGCTGCCACTGGAACTTGGCAGCGGCTTGGCTAACAGGGCCACTCGAACTGGCATCGGAGGCTCGGTCAGAAGCGTCCCTTGGACTAGACTCAGGGGCTTAACTGGCCGTGCCACTTGAACTGGGACCGGAGGCTCGGCCAGAAGCGCCACTTGAACAGGAATCAGAGGCTCAATTAGAAGCGTCTGTCGGACTGGACTCAGAGGCTTGGCTGGAGGCGCCACTTGAACTGGGATTGGAGGCTCGGTTAGAAGCGCTGCTCGGACAGGCCTCCGAACCTGGCTGGAATTGGGCCTCGGCTTGGACTCAGAAGTTTGGCGGGAAAAATCAGGAAGCCACCTTCTTTCCGCTTGGGCTTCAGGAGTATCCCGCAGGGTTGGCTCCCAGAGGAGTTGGAAGCGGTAAAAGAACAGCTTGGTAGAGGGACAAATAGCAGAAACTGGGTTTTCTTCGAACCCAAGCCAGGAGACATGCCTTCTCTCCGCTGCAGCTTCAGGAGTATTCTTCAGGGCTGGATCAGACAACAGTTTGACACGGTAATCATGGAGCGTCAGAAACGGATCCAGCTCAAAAATAGGGTTGAAACTGGGATCCAAACTGGTACTAGGAGGCTCAGTAGACAGCGCCACTTGAACTGGACGGAGAGACTTGGCTTGAAGTGCTGCTTGGACTGGAATCGGTTGAAAGCATCCCTCGGACTGGACTCAGAGACTCGAATGGAAGCGCCACCTGAACTGGGATAGGAGGCTCAGTCAGAAGCGTCCCTCGGACTGGACTCTGAAGCTTGGCTGGACGCGCTGCTTGGACTGCATTCAGAGGCTTGGCTGGATGCGCTGCTGGGACTGGACTGGACTCCAGCTGAGCCCATAGCATAGAATTCCCAAGACGTCTCCTCTCAGCGACAGCTTCAGGAGTATCCCACAAAGCTGGATTCAAGACCAGGCTGCAGTGATATTCAGCGAGCGTGATAAAAGGGTCCATATCTGAAACTGGGTTTTCAGCGATTCCAAGCAACTGGACATGTTTTCTCTCAGCTGCTGCTTCAGGGGTCTTCTTCAAAACAGGATGAGACAAAAGTTTATTCCGATACTGACGAACAGTCATAGAAGGATCAAGAACAACGATGGAGCTGGACCCCAGCTGGGTCAGCTGGGCGGGGGTTCTTGCCGGGCTCATGGCCTTTGCAATCTGTCAGGTTCTCAGGTTCAGAGCCCGCAGGGCCGGGCTCTGGAGCAAACGTGAGCCCTTCGGCTGCTGACGAGGAGTGACAGCAGCAGGCAAAACCCACCAACCAACGCTGGGCAAGCACACCGGCACCGGCAGGGACTGCAGGCACCGCCCAGCGAGCCGGAACACACGGACTGGAATCCCCTGGACTGGAGGACACAGGACGGGAACACTGGACTGCAATCCCCCGGACTAGAGGACACAGGGCTGGAACACACACCGGACCGGAACACACTGGACTGGAGCACACCAGACTGGAACACACACCGGACCAGAACACACTGGACTGGAGCACACTGGACTGGTCCGTACAGCTTCAACTGCGCTTGGCCACTACCCCCCAAGGGTTGAGCCCTTGGGTTCGAGTGGCCGGCAGGACTTACCGGATACCGGATGACACAGGGACCAGGAGCTACCAGGTACTTCTTAGCCAGGATCAGGTGACCCTCAGGGGGAGGAATGCTGGCTTCGGCCTAACCCCTGGTAAGCCTTTTCTTGGTTGAGAGGTGCCCAGCTCTCCCACCGGTTGCCTTCTCAGGTGGCGTGGAGGACTTGCAGCTCATCTGCATATCCTCGGAGCCTTCGCCAGAGTGACTCCCAGGTCCGTTCCGATCCACTCGGGGCCTCTGCTCAAGGTGCACAGTGCTCCTACCAGGTGCTGTGGAGGACTTGCAGCGTTCTGCATATCCTCACAGCTGCATCCGGGGTGACTCCCAAATCCACCCCGACCTTCCCAGGGCCTTCGCCACAGTTACCCAGGGCTTTCGCTCCACCTACCCAGAGCTACCAGGTACTTCTTAGCCAGGATCAGGTGACCCTCAGGGGGAGGAATGCTGGCTTCGGCCTAACCCCTGGTAAGCCTTTTCTTGGTTGAGAGGTGCCCAGCTCTCCCACCGGTTGCCTTCTCAGGTGGCGTGGAGGACTTGCAGCTCATCTGCATATCCTCGGAGCCTTCGCCAGAGTGACTCCCAGGTCCGTTCCGATCCACTCGGGGCCTCTGCTCAAGGTGCACAGTGCTCCTACCAGGTGCTGTGGAGGACTTGCAGCGTTCTGCATATCCTCACAGCTGCATCCGGGGTGACTCCCAAATCCACCCCGACCTTCCCAGGGCCTTCGCCACAGTTACCCAGGGCTTTCGCTCCACCTACCCAGAGCTACCAGGTACTTCTTAGCCAGGATCAGGTGACCCTCAGGGGGAGGAATGCTGGCTTCGGCCTAACCCCTGGTAAGCCTTTTCTTGGTTGAGAGGTGCCCAGCTCTCCCACCGGTTGCCTTCTCAGGTGGCGTGGAGGACTTGCAGCTCATCTGCATATCCTCGGAGCCTTCGCCAGAGTGACTCCCAGGTCCGTTCCGATCCACTCGGGGCCTCTGCTCAAGGTGCACAGTGCTCCTACCAGGTGCTGTGGAGGACTTGCAGCGTTCTGCATATCCTCACAGCTGCATCCGGGGTGACTCCCAAATCCACCCCGACCTTCCCAGGGCCTTCTAATAAGTTCTGGGAGAAGAGGATATTTCTCTGGTAAGTGAACAAATTTTGCTTGTGCTTTCGGAACTTGAAGATTGGGGTTTAAAGGAGGAACTGTAAGTTAGTGATAGGCTGATATCCTTAATACTTTAGCAAGTTTTAAATTACGGAAAAACTCAAAAAACACTAAGATGGAGTCAGCAGTCCAGCAGCGAGAGGGGTGCTATCCAGTCTTTTGCATTGAGTGTCACATGTATGATTATCTCCCAATTGGTGAGGTGTCATATGTGTGTGCCCGATGCAAAGAGCTCCTAGCTCTCAGAGAACGTGTCCGTTCCCTTGAGGCTAGAGTAGCAGACTTGATGGAGCTGAGGGAGACAGAGAGGTACATAGAGGAGACCTACAGGGATGTTGTAGAGAAGTCCCACCTCCAGTCAGGTAGCCCCTGTGCTACCTTGGAGGAGGGAGGTCTCCTAGAAGAAGAGCATCACCCTGGTGAAGTAGGAAGCACTCCTGTAGCCAGGACCTGCCCACCAGGGGATGTATTATCCTTTCGCACCGAGGATATATCTCCAAATGTTGCCCGGGAGGGAAAGGTTAGGACAGCTGTTGTACTTGGTGATTCGATCATTAGGCATATAGATAGCTGGGTGGCTGGTGGACGTGAGGATCGCCTGGTGACTTGCCTGCCTGGTGCGAAGGTGGCGGACCTCACGTGTCACCTAGATAGGATTCTAGATAGTGCTGGGGAGGAGTCCGCTGTCTTGGTACATGTGGGTACCAATGACATAGGAAAATGTGGGAGAGAGGTTCTGGAAGCAAAATTTAGGCTCTTAGGTAGAAAGCTGAAATCCAGATCCTCCAGGGTAGCATTTTCTGAAATGCTACCTGTGCCACGCGCAGGGCCCAAGAGACAGGCAGAGCTCCAGAGTCTCAATGCGTGGATGAGACGATGGTGCAGGGAGGAGGGCTTTAGATTTGTTAGGAACTGGGCAACATTCTGGGGAAGGGGGAGCCTATTCCGAAAGGATGGGCTCCATCTTAACCAGAGTGGGACCAGGCTGCTGGCATCGGCGTTTAAGAAGGAGATAGAGCAGCTTTTAAACTAGAAATGGGGGGAAGGCCGACAGTCGCTCAAAAGAGCATGGTTCGGGATAAGGTATCTTTCAAAGATATCACCATAACAGGGAAGATAGAGTATCCTGATAGTGAGGTTGCAAAAGAGATTGTAGTAGATCGGGTATCTTTAAATAACAATAAAAATCAGACAAAAGATTGCCAATTAATACTGTCAAGTACTAAGCATGATGTACTTAGGAACAACAAACATAGTTTGAAATGTCTATATGCGAATGCCAGGAGCCTAAGAAATAAGATGGGGGAGTTAGAATATATTGCACTAAATGAAAAATTAGATATAATAGGCATCTCTGAGACCTGGTGGAAGGAGGATAACCAGTGGGACACTGTCATACCGGGGTACAAATTATATCGTAGTGATAGGGTGAATCGGATTGGTGGAGGGGTAGCATTGTATATTAACGAGAGCCTTGAATCAAATAGATTGAAAATTCTGCAGGAAGCAAAACACTCCTTGGAATCACTGTGGATTGAAATTCCATGTGCAAAGGGGAAAAGGATAGTGATAGGAGTGTACTACCGTCCGCCTGGCCAGGACGAACAGACGGATGCGGAAATGTTAAAGGAAATCAGGGACGCAAACAAACTGGGCAACACAATAATAATGGGGGATTTCAATTACCCGCATATAGACTGGGGTAATGTAACATCTGTACACGCAAGGGACATAAGATTTCTTGATGAAATCAAGGACAGCTTCATGGAACAGCTAGTTCAGGAGCCGACAAGAGAAGGAAAAATACTAGACTTAGTCCTTAGTGGTGCTCATGATCTAGTGCAGGGGGTAACGATACGAGGGCCGCTTGATAACAGTGATCATAATATGATCGGTTTTGATATTGGCATTGAAGGAAGTGAAACTAGGAAATCAAGTACGCTAGCGTTTAACTATAGAAAAGGTGATTACGACAAAATGAGAAAAATGGTGAAAAAAAGACTGAAAGGAGCAGCTCGCAGAGTAAAAAACTTGCATCAGGCGTGGATGCTGTTTAAAAACACCATCCTGGAGGTTCAGGACAAATATATTCCACGTATTAGGAAAAAGGGAAAAAAGACTAAACGTCAGCCGGCGTGGCTAAACAGTAAGATAAAGGAAATCATTAGAGCCAAAAAACAATCCTTCAGAAAGTGGAGAAGAGAACCAACTGAAAGTAACAAGATAGATCATAAGGAATGCCAAGCCAAATGCAAAGCGGAGATAAGGAGGGCAAAAAAGGACTTTGAGAAGAAATTAGCGTTGGAAGCAAAAATACATAGTAAAAACTTTTTTAGATACATTAAAAGCAGGAAACCGGCCAAAGAGTCGGTTGGGCCGCTGGACGAAAATGGTGTTAAAGGGGCGATCAAGGAGGACAAAGCCGTAGCGGAGAAATTAAATGAATTCTTTGCTTCGGTCTTCACCGAGGAGGATTTGGGGGGGACACCGGTGCCGGAAAGAATATTTGAAGCGGGGGAGTCGGAGAAACTAAACAAATTCTCTGTAACCTTGGAGGATGTAATGGGTCAGTTCAGCAAGCTGAAGAGTAGTAAATCACCGGGACCTGATGGTATTCATCCCAGAGTATTAATAGAACTAAAAAATGAACTTGCGGAGCTACTGTTAGAAATATGCAATCTGTCCCTAAAATCGAGTGTAATACCGGAAGACTGGAGGGTAGCCAATGTTACTCCGATTTTTAAGAAAGGTTCCAGAGGAGATCCGGGAAATTATAGACCGGTGAGTCTGACGTCGGTGCCGGGCAAGATGGTGGAGGCTATTATTAAGAATAAAATTGCAGAGCATATACAAAAACATGGACTGATGAGACAAAGTCAGCACGGATTTAGTGAAGGGAAGTCTTGCCTCACCAATCTAATGCATTTTTTTGAGGGGGTAAGCAAACATGTGGACAATGGGGAGCCGGTTGATATTGTATATCTGGATTTTCAGAAGGCGTTTGACAAAGTGCCGCACGAAAGACTCCTGAAGAAATTGCAGAGTCATGGAATCGGAGGTAGGGTATTATTATGGATTAAGAACTGGTTGAAAGATAGGAAGCAGAGAGTAGGATTGCGTGGCCAGTATTCTCAGTGGAGGAGGGTAGTTAGTGGGGTCCCGCAGGGGTCTGTGCTGGGTCCGTTGCTTTTTAATGTATTTATAAATGACCTAGAGATGGGAATAACTAGTGAGGTAATTAAATTCGCCGATGACACAAAATTATTCAGGGTCGTCAAGTCGCAGGAGGAATGTGAACGATTACAGGAGGACCTTGCGAGACTGGGAGAATGGGCGTGCAAGTGGCAGATGAAGTTCAATGTTGACAAGTGCAAAGTGATGCATGTGGGTAAGAGGAACCCGAATTATAGCTACGTCTTGCAAGGTTCCGCGTTAGGAGTTACGGATCAAGAAAGGGATCTGGGTGTCGTCGTCGATGATACGCTGAAACCTTCTGCTCAGTGTGCTGCTGCGGCTAGGAAAGCGAATAGAATGTTGGGTGTTATTAAGAAGGGTATGGAGTCCAGGTGTGCGGATGTTATAATGCCGTTGTATCGCTCCATGGTGCGACCGCACCTGGAGTATTGTGTTCAGTACTGGTCTCCGTATCTCAAAAAAGATATAGTAGAATTGGAAAAGGTACAGCGAAGGGCGACGAAAATGATAGTGGGGATGGGACGACTTTCCTATGAAGAGAGGCTGAGAAGGCTAGGGCTTTTCAGCTTGGAGAAGAGACGGCTGAGGGGAGATATGATAGAAGTGTATAAAATAATGAGTGGAATGGATCGGGTGGATGTGAAGCGACTGTTCACGCTATCCAAAAATACTAGGACTAGAGGGCATGAGTTGAAGCTACAGTGTGGTAAATTTAAAACGAATCGGAGAAAATTTTTCTTCACCCAACGTGTAATTAGACTCTGGAATTCATTGCCGGAGAACGTGGTACGGGCGGTTAGCTTGACGGAGTTTAAAAAGGGGTTAGATAGATTCCTAAAGGACAAGTCCATAGACCGCTATTAAATGGACTGGAAAAATTCCTCATTTTTAGGTATAACTTGTCTGGAATGTTTTTACGTTTGGGGAGCGTGCCAGGTGCCCTTGACCTGGATTGGCCACTGTCGGTGACAGGATGCTGGGCTAGATGGACCTTTGGTCTTTCCCAGTATGGCACTACTTATGTACTTATGTACTTATGTACCAGGACTGGAAACAGAAGTACTCCTAAACCTAAACTGATCTAAGTGCTTCCAAGCCCTAAACCAGCAGGAGTGTTCCTAACAGTAAACTGACAAAAGGACTTCCTAAGCCCTATACTATACAGGAGCTCCTAAGCCCTGCTCAATAAAGGGACTTCCTAAGCCCTAACCTAACAGAGCAGGGAACTAAATACACAAGCTAGCAAAGGAGCTTCCTAAGCCCTACTCTAGCAAGCTAGATACAAAACTAACAAGATGCTTTCTAAGCACTACTCTAGCAAGCTAAACACAAACTATCAAGGTGCTTCCTAAGCACTACTCTAGCAAGCTAGACACAAACTATCAAGGTGCTTCCTAAGCACTACCCTAGCAAGCTAGACACAAAACTAACAAGGTGCTTCCAAAACCAAGAGGGAAAAGCAGGGGAACCACAAGGGAAAAGCAGGAAAGCTAAACACACAGACACCAGTGCACACTGCACTAACACTAACCTGGACCTTAGCAAAAGCAAGCATGGAAACTAGACACAAAGTCAGAAGTGCACACTGCACCACCCTACCTAAAGCAAACACCACCATTGCCAAGGCTCTGAAGGAAACAACACCACTTCCTTATCAAGGCCCTCCCTGATGATGTCACACTCCCTAGACCCAGGCAACAGCACACTGACCCAGAGAGCATACTGAAACCCATAGAGGCCCAACCCACACCAATGCAGCACCGTGAAGCACTTGAAGCCAGTACACCCAAAGAGAGTTAGAGCTAACTCAGTCCACACACACAGCTGAAGTAAAGTGAGACAATTAGAGTCATGCTGCTGGAAGCTGCCAGCACAGAGAGATAGAGAGAGCCAGCTCAGACAGGACAGACAAATGAAACAGAAGCCAGCTAAGCTGACCACCAGGAAAAAGGTAAGTTTGAGAGGGGTTATGACCACAATCATAAAAAGCAGATGGTGAAATGCCTCATGGCGAGGGGGACAAAGAGGTCAAAAAGCCTCTCACAGGCTCAAGGAGGAGCAGGTAAGGACCAATAGGGACAAAGCCTGCCACCGGGTGGCAAGGAAGGTGCTAGAGGATAGCCCTCGATTAGAGGTAGAAGTCATACCTGGCTGACCTCTCAGGACAGAGCTAATAAGAATGACCAGGAAATGATAGCAGGTAGACAAGGGGGCCAAGCTTGGCTGAGAGAAAGAGAATGTCTGGGCAGCCTCACAACCAGTGGTAACCGTTCTTATACAGACAGACAAGTGTGGCTGCATTGCCTGTGAACTACATTACCCACAATGCCTTGCTCACGTATCTTTGTAACATAGTAACATAGTAGATGACAGCAGAAAAAGACCTGCACGGTCCATCCAGTCTGCCCAACAAGACAACTCATGTGTACTACTTTTTGTGTATACCCTATTTTGATTTGTACCTATGCTCTTCAGGGCACAGACCGTATAAGTCTGCCCAGCACTATCCCCGCCTCCCAACCACCGGCTCTGGCACAGACCATATAAGTCTGCCCAGCACTATCCCCGCCTCCCACCACCGGCTCTGGCACAGACCGTATAAGTCTGCCCCGCACTATCCCCGCCTCCCAACCTCCAGCCCCGCCTCCCAATACCGGCTCTGCTATCCAATCTCGGTTAAGCTCCTGAGGATCCATTCCATTCCATTTGCAGAGTGAGAACTGCAGCAATGGAAGTCCTTAGAAATGAGAATAACAGTAAAGGCATTAAACACATTTTAGGATCACACTGAGGGGCATAATCGAAAGGTCGTCCAAGTACGAATTAGGACGTCCTTACGAAATCGTCCAAAATCAGGCAGGTATAATCGAAAAATACTATGGACGTTTTTCGATAATCGATTATCCCTGTTCCAAACGACCAAATGAAGGGCGCAGAAAGGTTAGTAAACAGGGCGCCATTACACATTCGATTATCGCAGGTGAAAACGACCAAATCAGAAAGTATAGTAAAAGAATGTACATAGTTGTTCCGCAAGTACAGTGCATGCTGCTCTGGACATCCAGGTATGGGAAATATGAGGAATGTTAATAAGATTAAAATACAGGAGGATCATGCTGCTCCACCGAAGTTTCCTCATATGTGCCGTATCTGGATGTCCGGAACTGCATGCACTGTACCTACGGAACATGCAGCTATATGCATATTGTGTATATGTGAAAAGGTTCGCATGCTTCATACTGATCTATATAAGGCAAGCTCCGCACGCATCAAGGGCCTGCACGCATGTACGTCAGGGATGTCTATGATTACGATGGCGTCCACGTGCTGATAGGGCCATATATGGGATGGTAATCCATATATGGAGCTGTGCACAAAACGACGTCCGTCACACAAGGGTTTACCAACGTATATTCACTGAGAAATATGGAGCACCTATGGTGTGAGCCTAATTTTAGTGAGGCTGAGAGCCTGCTGCTGGTGCGGCTGTGCCTGAAGCACCGGCACAGGCTCTTTATCTACCACCATCACCTGCCCCCCAGGATACAGGCAATGAGAGCCTGGTCCCGCATAAGGGAGAGGCTGGAAAGGTAAGTGTTTGCCCCCTCCTGTACCTACAGATATAACAGCTCCGTCATCAATGTCAGCAGTAACTGGAGGGTGCATGCAAGGATAATGAGTATTATGGATACATGCACAGTCAGTAATAAAATGTATGTACTAGAAAGGAAATCCATTCCTATATCCCTACAATAATGCATACAAATGGTACTTTCTGGCCTCATGGCCACCTCTATGACATCATCTGCATAGGAGCTGACTCTATGGGTGCTGTGGGTGCTTGAGCACCCTCTATATTGATAAAATTGCTTGTATGTGTCCAGGGAGGGGTTATTTCCACTGGGGTTAGCACCCCCAATAATGTAAAAAAGGTGGCTCCTATGATCATCTGTACCAATGGAAGGTCCCCCCCCCCCCCCCCCAACAGTGTTGAGCCTCTCTGCTATTTGATTTACAAATGAATGTGTGTGCAGAAGGCAAGAAGGACCATCCCCTGACTCCTGCTGAACAAACTTATATCTTATAGATGGTTTGGGATTCACAGGGACCTCGAGTCCCTGCACAGGAGGTTCAGGCGCATACGCCGCGAGAGCCCTGACATCATCAGGGCAGTGCGACAGCACCTGAGGACTCGACGTAAGTATTACAAACAGGACACCTGTACTCATTTGTAAATGTATTTATTGGATAATGCAAATGTACTGTACAATATCAGGTTCCATGTGCATAATAGGCAACTAGTAAGTCATAACACCTATGTCCCAGATCAAGGCCTCAGGTTGCAGATGCCCTCCCATGAGTGTGGCTGCAACTTCCAACGAACCTCCTCCGAGATGAATGAGATGACATGCCTCACTTTAGTATCCCCCTTTCTGGGGTGACTGGATACTGTTTCCTGGTAGTCCTGCCTCAGGTCCTACTTTTAGTGGATGTCATTGCCTCATATAAAAGGTATGTGCTAAACCCCCTTTCCCCCCCCCCCACCTCCCCACCAATACAAAGAACAAAAACAGGTCAGCAAACCGTTGTCACATATCAGAATGCAAACATGCTGGTCACCAATGAATGTGGTCTGCCAACATGTCCTGTGTGTTCTGTGTCAGAGCAGCTTCCAGGGTTCCCTGTCATGTCATCTGACGCATCTCAGTCTCCATGGGTATAGGCCACGCTTCACCACACCTTTCCCCATCCCCCACCTCAGGCCACCCATCTACTGCACTATGCAAGCCATGTTGCATATGCTGATCCCAACCACAATCCTTTTACATACACAGGGCTCCAGCAGCAGCAGGAGGAGGAGGCGGACAAGGAGGGGCAGTTGGAGGAGGAGGAGCCGGTCGGAGGAGTGGACGCGGCAAAGGGGAGCGGGAACGAGGCTGCCTGTGAGAATGAATGGCAGCGCTGACGGCGACGGACAAAAATGCTGCAGGGAGTCAGAGACCGAGGCAGCGCCGGCGGGGAAGACACAATTAAGCCCGCCAGTTCGCCGGTGCGACTCGTTTGGGGGGGGGCAATGCCCCCCCCTCGCCCCCCCCAATCTACGCCCATGCACCTCCCCCTCCCAGCAAACTTGAGAATGGGTGGGCACTTCATAAATGGGGTCTGGGGTTCAACACATTAAGAAGGATGGAACCTACTGGGAAGCAATACAGCAGTGGCTACCTCTTCTCTTTCTGCTCATGATCAAGGACTGTCCGTTCACTGTATATACTCTGCATTCAACTCTTACCTCTATTTTCACCAGGTTCCTGTGCACTGGTTGGAGGACTGACAGCGCTGTACTGTGTGGTTTTGCTGTAGGTCCGCTATGCTGTGGGGCAGGTCTTGGAGCTGCTGTATTGCTTCCCAGTAGGTTCCATCCTTCTTTATGTGTTGAACCCCAGACCCCATTTATGAAGTGCCCACCCATTCTCAAGTTTGCTGGGAGGGGGAGGTGGGAATAATATATGCAATGATTGTCTTCACCACATTATCCAACACAGTCCTACAATCCTCCATAGTTATGCAACAAGAACATTTCTAACATGTAGGCTGCACACTAGTTTCAGAGTGGCCACAGGTACAGCCTACAGATCCCTGAAGTCATGGTGAGGGAGAGGGTTTGTGGCTACAAGTCCCAACCCATTTTACTTGCAGGTGGCTACAGCCTGGTGTATGAGCTTACCATAAACCTGTGTTTCATGAATGTGTAGTGTGGCTTCTATCTTCTGGACCATTCGCTCCAGGTGGGTACGGCATTTGAGGCTGGCATACAGGCTGGAAAAAAAGTTTTTAAAGTGGGTTTTTTTTGGTGGGAGGGGGTTAGTGACCACTGGGGGAGTCCGGGGAGGTCATCCTCGATTCCCTCCAGTGGCCATCTGGTCAGTTGGGGCACTTTTTTGGGACCTGTTCGTGAAAAAAAAGGGTCCAAAAAAGTGACCCAAAATCGTGGTAAAAACGCCTTTTTTTTCGATTATCAGCTATAGACGCCCATCTCTCCTCGGCTGATAACCACACCCCAGTTCCGCCTTCACCACGCCTCCGACGCCCCCGTCAACTTTACCCGTTTCTGCGATGGATTGCAGTTGGAAACGCCCAAAATCGGCTTTCGATTAAACCGATTTGGGCACCCACGGGAGAAAGACGCCCATCTCCCAATAAGGGTCGCAATATAGGCGTTTTTCTCTTTCGATTATAAGCAGGAGTATTAAGTACAAAAATAGCACTCTGTTCTATATCGAGGTTGCCCCCTCTCCAAGATGGTTTAATTACTTTAAATGCACAAACGCGCAAATCTTCAAAACCATGGGAGTGTTTAACTAAAGGAGCTGAAATGTCCCCTCTCCTGATACTGCTTCTGTGTTCAATCATCCTTGTTTTCATTTTTCTGATGGTCTTTCCTACATAAATAAGCTGGCAGGGACATAAAATGAGATATATTATCCCCTCTGTATTAGAATCGGAGGAGTGTCTCAATGGGGAAGACTTCTGTGTTTGCGGATGAATGCTGTGATGGATAGTGAAGATGTGCAAACTGAGCAGGATCCACAAGGTTGATGTTCCGTTGGGGGCATAGGTGCTAACCGTACAGGAGGGAGGGCAGAGGGGGCAAGCGTCAGCGTGCACAAGAGGAGCAAGAAGAAAGAAGAACAGGGGAGCAGGCAGCGAACACGGCTGTGCCAGAGACTGCGCTGACGAAGGCTTTGGCTGGTGGGGGTTGGGGACCCCACCAGCCAAACAAGGGGCCCGGATGAAATTTGGGGGGGCCCAAGCCCCCGTGGCCCCCTGTAGCTACGCCCCTGGATTCTACATATGGCGCCTAAAAAATTGGCGCTGAAATCAGTGCCGACTAAGCGTATTCTATAATCAGCACCTAGATTTAGGCGCCAATTACAGAATACACTCAGTTGATATTTCAGCGCTGAAATCTGCGTCCATCCATTTACACCAAGCAGAACATGACGTAAATCCCGGCGCATAGATTTAGGCGCACTGGGCCACATTCTATGATTAGGCACCTAAATTTCAGAACGCCCACTTCCCCGCCTATAACCACGCCTGTTTTTGCCTGCATGCGTTAAAAGTTTGACACACATCATTACAGAATACGCTTAGAGAGTTGTGTGCCTAAATTCTAATCAGGGCCAATTAGTGCTCAATTATTGCTTGTTAAGTGCTGATATCAGCGCTCATTAGCTTGTTAAGCCAATTGCATTATGCACGGTGTTATAGAATCCGCGCTGATTTTGGCGCCTAAATCTAAGCGCACTATATAGAATCCGGGGAATAGCAGGTAAATGCAATGGGATGTGGATAGTGGGGAGGTAAATGTGTGGGGCTTGGGCATGTCATACATTTGTGCTGGAAGGTTCTAGAATTTACATGCCATATGCTACATTTAGGTGCACATTTCAACCTGCTGCTGACATGGTGTAAGCGGGCACACCTACATTTTAGCACAGAAATGCCAAACATATGCTAGTATTATATAATGGAGTCTCAAGGACCAGATCCCTTTATGGAATGTCCGCTCAGTGATCTGCATTTCGGTGCTGTTGACACCAGAGAATGTGGTAAAGACGGTTAGCTAAGCAGGGATTCAAAAAGGCTTGGAAGGCTTCCTAAAGGAAAAGTCCATAGACCATTATTAAAATGACAATGAAAATCCACTGCTTATTTCTGGGATAAGCAACATAAAATGTATTGAACGTTTTGGGGATCTTGCTGGGCAGACTTATACGGTCTGTGCCAGAGCCGGTGGTGGGTGGCGGGGATAGTGCTGGGCAGACTTATACGGTCTGTACCAGAGCCGGTGGTGGGAGACAGGGATAGTGCTGGGCAGACTTATACGGTCTGTGCCAGAGCCGGTAGTGGGAGGCGGGGCTGGAGGTTGGGAGGCGGGGATAGTGCTGGGCAGACTTATACGGTCTGTGCCAGAGCCGGTGGTTGGGAGGCGGGGCTGGTGGTTTGGAGGCGGGGCTAGTGCTGGGCAGACTTATGCGGTCTGTGCCCTGAAGAGCACAGGTACAAATCAAAGTAGGGTATACACAAAAGTAGCACACATGAGTTGTCTTGTTGGGCAGACTGGATGGACCGTGCAGGTCTTTTTCTGCCGCCATCTACTATGTTACTATGTTACTATTTGTGACCTGGATTGGCCACTGTGGGGAACAGGATGCTGGGCTTGATGGACCTTTGGTCTGTCCCAGTGTGGCAATACATATGACTGACAAAGAGCCACTTTGATATTCTCTTTCTCTATTCCTTTTCAAATAAAACTTAACCTTCTGTTTGGTTTTTCACTGCTGCCACACACTGAGCTGATGATTTCGACATATTGTCCACAGTGACTCCAAGATCCTTTTCCTGCATAGTGAATCCTAATACAGAAGCCAGCATTCTGTATCGGTAGCTGGGATTGATTTTCCTTATGAGCATCACTTTGGAGTTATCCACATTACATGTCATCAATCACTTACACTCCTAGCGCTCCAGTCTCACAAGGTTTCATCTGTAAATGTGATCATCTCATTCTTTGCTCCTTTTACCAGATCATTTCTGAAAGTTAAAGAAAAAACACTGGTCGCAGACCGATTCCAGGCACATTCCACTAGTCACCCTTCTCCATCAAGAGATCTGATCATACCAATTCTGTTCCTATACTTTAACTAGTTTCTGATTTTAAATTAGAAAGAGTGTGTAATTCTGAGTGTGGAAGGCATAGGGGGGTCCTTCTTTTCTGTCCATTATGTCATATTTGATTGTGCTACGAACGCTTTCGCAATTCAGCTCTCTTGCCATTACCCCTTGTACCATGCCCTGTTGTCCACTGAAGACTAGGCGTAACCCCAAATATTCGTCAGGCAATTCTTTCACTCAACGAATAGTTAAGCTCTGGAACTCTTTGTCGGAGGATGTGGTAACAGCGGTTAAAGTATCTGGGTTTTAAAAGGATTTGGACAAATTCCAGGAGGAAAAGTCCAGAGTCTGCTATTGAGACGGACCTGGGAAGTAACTGCTTGCCCTGGGATTTGTAGTATGGAGTGTTGCTACTCTGAGATTCTGTATGGAATCTTGTCACTCTTTAGGATTCCAGAATCTTGCTATTCTTTGGGGTTCTACATGGAATGTTGCTACTCTTTGAGATTCTGCATGGAATCTTGTCATTCTTTAGGATTCCAGAATCTTGCTATTTTGGGGGGGTTCTACATGGAATGTTGCTACTCTGAGATTCTGCATGGAATCTTGTCACTCTTTAGGATTCCAGAATCTTGCTATTTAGTGTTCTACATAGAATTTTGCTGCTATTTGAGATTCTGCATAGAATCTTGTCACTTTTTAGGATTCCAGAATCCTGCTATTCTTTGGGGCTCTACATAGAATCTTGCTGCTATTTGAGATTCTGCATAGAATCTCGTCACTCTTTAGGATTCCAGGATCTTGCTATTTGGGGGGGGGGGGGGGGTTCCTACATGGAATGTTGCTAGTCTTTGAGATTCTGCGTGGAATCTTGTCACTCTTTAGGATTCCAGAATCTTGCTATTTAGTGTTCTACATAGAATTTTGCTGCTATTTGAGATTCTGCATAGAATCTTGTCACTCTTTAGGATTCCAGAATCTTGCTATTCTTTGGGGTTCTACATGGAATGTTGCTACTCTTTGAGATTCTGCATGGAATCTTGTCATTCTTTAGGATTCCAGAATCTTCCTATTTTGGGGGGGTTCTACATGGAATGTTGCTACTCTGAGATTCTGCATGGAATCTTGTCACTCTTTAGGATTCCAGAATCCTGCTATTCTTTGGGGCTCTACATAGAATCTTGCTGCTATTTGAGATTCTGCATAGAATCTCGTCACTCTTTAGGATTCCAGGATCTTGCTATTTGGGGGGGGGGGGGGGGGGTTCCTACATGGAATGTTGCTAGTCTTTGAGATTCTGCGTGGAATCTTGTCACTCTTTAGGATTCCAGAATCTTGCTATTCTTTGGGGTTCTACATGGAATGTTGCCACGATTTGGGTTTCTGCCAGGTACTTGTGACCTGGCTTGGCCACAGTTTGGAAAACAGGATGCTGGGCTAGATGGACCACTGGTCTGACCCAGTATGGCTACTCTTATGTTCTTATGCAAATCTACAACAGAAAAACAGGTGGCTGAGGCTGGTATGAAAGTAATAATAGTAACAGGGTTTGGCACTACCGGATCACATAATTATTAATAGCTCTGGGGACAGCTTGGGCTTTTTAATGGGCAATATAGGGGTATTACAGAGAAACTGGCATTCCCTAAGGATCCCTTGTGCCAGATAACTCTTAGTTTCTTGACCTACAACCTCCAGACCAGCCTTTTGTGCTAATGTCCTGCACCAGTATTAATCAGACAAGTGATTCCCCACTTTCACAGGTACATAGGCAGCAGCACTGTCAACATTTTAGAGCACATGATTCTCGGATTCAGTTTCTAGTCATTGCCAACTATCACTGAAATCCAACTTTGGGGCTTGGAGGTGTGCAGTGTTCCACTGAGTGTTGTGAGAGTGATTCAGGTCATGGGGGCCCCCCTTTTGGTTGTACTGGGCACTCCTTTTTCCAGTGTCCAGGTTGCTTGCAGTATCTGCATCAATCATCTTTGTATCGGTCCATGGTGTGACCGCACTTCGAATATTGTGTTCAATTCTGGTTGCTGCATTTCAAAAAAGATATAGTGGAATTAGAAAAGGTAGAGAGAAGGGTGACGAAAATGATAAAGGGGATGGGACGACTTCCACATGAGGAAAGGCTGAAGCATCTAGGGCTCTTCAGCTTGGAGAAAAGATGGCTGAGGGGAGATATGATAGAGGTCTATAAAATAATGAGTGGAGTGGAACGGATAGACGTGAATCGTTGTTTACTCTTTCCAAAAATACTAGCACTAAGGGGCATGCGATGAAGCTACAAAGTAGTAAATTTATTATGAATCAGAGAAAATTTTTCTTCACTCAACGTGTAATTAAACTCTGGAATTCATTGCCAGAGAATGTGGTAAAGGTGGTTAGCTTAGTGGGGTTTATAAAAGGTCTGGATGGCTTCCATAGACCATTATTAAAATTACTTGGGGAATCCATTGCTTATTTCTGGGATAAGCAGCATAAAATGTATTGAACTTTTTGGGGATCTTGCCAGGTATTTGTGACCTGGATTGGCCATGCTGGGCTTGATGGACCTTTGGTCTGTCCCAGTGTGGCAATACTTCTGTCTTCTTCAGGACACTGATTATGAGAGGTTCTGGCAGTATGAGGTGTATGAGTCAGGTGGCCCTGATGTCCCTGCCCTGGTTTGTCCCACGACCAGCGGCTACAGGTTGAAACTGAGTCAGCTCGTTGCCTTCGCTGCTTTTGACATCTCCAGCGGCTGCGTGCCATGCCCCTGTGTCCCTTTAACACTCAGGGCTTCGGCAATGCATTGTGCTTCAGATTCCAAGTTCTCCTTGGATTGTGCTGGTGTTTTCCTTTGTAGGATTCCCCGAAACTCCCGGACCTTGTCTGCTTACCTAGTTTCAGCTGTGAGTCTCCATTCTCTGGATCTTACCTTCTTTCTCGTGTGTTACTACAACTACTATTTAGCATTTCTATAGTGTTACAAGGCGTACGCAGTGCTGCACAAACATAGAAGAAAGACAGTCCCTGCTCAAAGAGCTATGTAATAAAAGTGAGCCAAGTATAGGACAATCAAGCCATTGTGACATCACTGATGAGGTTGGCTCTTATTGGTGGACTGAGGCATTATGACATCACAATATTAGCTCTGGTTACAAGAGACTACTACTACTACTATTTAGCATTTCTATAGCGCTACAAGGCGTACGCAGCGCTGCACAAACATAGAAGAAAGACAGTCCCTGCTCAAAGAGCTTACAATCTAATAGACAAAAAATAAATAAAGTAAGCAAATCAAATCAATTAATGTGAACGGGAAGGAAGAGAGGAGGGTAGGTGGAGGCGAGTGGTTACGAGTCAAAAGCAATGTTAAAGAGGTGGGCTTTCAGTCTAGATTTAAAGGTGGCCAAGGATGGGGCAAGACATAGGGGCTCAGGAAGTTTATTCCAGGCATAGGGTGCAGCGAGACAGATGGCGCGAAGTCTGGAGTTGGCAGTAGTGGAGAAGAGAACAGATTACTACTTCTATTTAGCATTTCTATAGCGCTACAAGGCGTACGCAGCGCTGCACAAACATAGAAGAAAGACAGTCCCTGCTCAAAGAGCTATGTAATAAAAGTGAGCCAAGTATAGGACAATCAAGCCATTGTGACATCACTGATGAGGTTGGCTCTTATTGGTGGACTGAGGCATTATGACATCACACTATTAGCTCTGGTTACAAGAGACTACTACTACTACTATTTAGCATTTCTATAGCGCTACAAGGCGTACGCAGCGCTGCACAAACATAGAAGAAAGACAGTCCCTGCTCAAAGAGCTATGTAATAAAAGTGAGCCAAGTATAGGACAATCAAGCCATTGTGACATCACTGATGAGGTTGGCTCTTATTGGTGGCCTGAGGCATTATGACATCACAATATTAGCTCTGGTTACAAGAGACTACTACTACTACTATTTATCACTTTTATAGCGCTACAAGGCATACACAGCACTGTACACCATACATGAAAAGACAGTCCCTGCTCAAAGAGCTTACAATCTAATAGACAAGAAATAAAGTAAGCAAATCAAATCAATTAATGTGAACGGGAAGGAAGAGAGGAGGGTAGGTGGAGGCGAGTGGTTACAAGTGGTTACGAGTCTGTTTTGCGGCAGCAATCCATTTAACCTTTAGAGATATCATTGTAAGGTTCAACTATGCCTATATGTCTGTATAGTTTATGTCATTCATCAAAACGTGATCGTGAATATATTCTCTTCATATAGTTGCATATTCATCTTTAAATTTATACTTTTTATTTAGATCTGTCCGAAATTGAATGAACATTTGGACATACATATGAATGTTTATATAAGCCAATTTATAGGTATGTCAATATTTTAATAATCATTTCCTCTTAAAAAATATTGCATGCAGTTTCACCTTAATTAATTTTTAATGCATCACTATTGTTTACTGTATATGTCTTTGGTTACATCAATTTTTTGTCAAAATTTTTTTTTGTCCTAAAATTATTTGTATACTCTTATATTATATGTTTTCTGGTTCATATATATATATATATTTTATCAATATACCTTTTTTTTGCGGTTTATTATCGATATTAATTTTTTAAAAAAATTTGTTTAATTTTTAATTTATATGTCAAATTGTAACATATTGTATGTTTTGTTTTTAGACCCCTGAGGAAGGCCTACTTGGCCGAAACACGGACCGTGTAGGGTCTGGTGTAATAAATTTGGTTTTTTATTCACATTTTAAGTCTGGTTCTTCGGAGTTCTTCCGCTTTTTTTGTTTTTTCTGTTGTTTTTTACGGGAGATTTGGACTCTCTTTGTTGTCCCTTGTTCCTGTTACCGCCAGGTCTGTTCCTGACTCCTGCTCCTGTCAAGTCTATTCCTGACTTCTGTTCCTGTTACCGGCAAGTCAGTTCCTGACCCTGGTTTCAGCTACTGCTGTCTGTTTCAGCTCCTCAGACCGGTCTTCCTTCCTGGTGGTGCTTAGTCCAACCGGCCACCCACACCTGGTGAACGGCGGTTGGTCTTGGTGAAGAACATCCAGGGTTCATTGGCTGGCCCTAATCCCTTGGGCTAGGTCTTTGACTCACTCACTTCCTGCATAGGCAGTTCACTTCTGGACTGCGACACTCAATATTAGAGCAGGGAAGCGTTAACTTTCCTGATGACTATTAAATTAACATATTGCTTCTAGCCCTCTTTGATTGTTATGTCACCAAAATTATTAATGCATCATTCTCCCTAGGGTATTTAACCTCTAGCCATGAAGCATGCCATCAGCCGTCAACTAGTGACGAAAGAATCCTTAGATCCATCGGCCCTAAGTAACCATCATCTCATGTCTAACTTTCCCATTTTGAGTAAATTGATTGAAAACACTGTGTTGCACCAACTGAGGGACTTTTCTCAATCGTTTTGCAGGTCCGGACACTTTTCAGTGTGAGTATTGACAGGGACGCAGCACTGAGGTAGAGAAACAGAAAACATTTTATCCTTCACCTTGCACAAACTGTTTCTTATGAGATCACTGGCTACTGCTTGGTAAAACACAAGAAAACAATGACACATTCCTACATGACTAATTATGTGTCAGGTGCAGGCTGTACCTGAGGGCCTTGCAACACCTGCAAGAGTTTAATTGCAGGAAAAGAAAATCTCCTTCAGGCCATGCTATATTTCTTCTCATATTCTCACAAGAAATCTTTCTTTACAGTGTACACAGATTTTCTTCTCCACCCACCTCTGATAGAAAAGGTAATATATTTGTAGTGTTCTAATATTTTAATTTACTTATGTTTAGAATAAGGAATTAAGCAACCAAAAACATGTATCCTCAAGGATAGGGCAGACATAATGATAGCAGAATCAGAAGTTCAAGTATCAGATGTCTGGACTGAAGCAAGAGGGACTAAACTGATTCAATTCACACATGAACAGGCAAAGGAAGGACCACTGGAAAATGATATGCAGATGATAAAATACTCTATTGAGATTTCTTCCAAACATGACCATTTATGGAGACAGAAACGTGAAGTCCTTTCCTGAAATGGGAAATGCACACGGACATTTTAGCCCTGCACAAAATACGACCAGACCACACCCATAAGTACATAAGTATTGCCACACTGGGACAGACCAAGGTCCATCAAGCCCAGCATCCTCTTTCCAACAGTGGACAATCCAGGTCACAAGTACCTGGCAAGATCGCAAAACAGTACAATACATTTTATGCTGCTTATCCCAGAAATAAGCAGTGGATTTTCCCCAAGTCCATTTTAATAATGGTCTATAGACTTTTCCTTTAGGAAGCCGTCCAAACCTTTTTTTAAGCCCTGGTAAGCTAACCGCCTTTACCGCATTCTCTAGCAATGAACTCCAGAGTTTAATTGCACGTTCAGTGAAGAAACATTTTCTCCAATTCGTATTAAATTTACTACTTTGTAGCTTCATCGCATGCCCCTGAGTCCTAGTATTTTTGGAAAGTGTAAACAGAAGCTTCACGTCCACCCATTCCACTCCACTCATTATTTTATAGACCACTATCATATCTCCCCTCAGCCGCCTTTTCTCCAAGCTGAAGAGCCCTAGCCGCTTTAGCCTTCCCTCATAGGGAAGTCGTCCCATCCCCTTTATCATTTTCGTCACCCTTCTCTATACCTTATCTAATTCCACTATATCTTGCATGTATTTGCAATTTAAGCACTGAGTATGCAATGTGAGTGAACAATTCAGGTACGATGTGGATGTCATAGATTAATATTAAGGGGGCCCTTTTACTAAGCTGCATAAGGGCCTACGCGCTTACAGTGCTCGCCAAATCGGCACTACCACCCAGCTAGCGTGTGAACCAGGTGGTAATTCTGAATTTGGCTCATGCTGAATCCCACTGTAGAAAATAATTTTCTATTTTCTACCACGGGCCACTTACTCAGCAGGTAAACAGCAGTTGGCGCACGCTTCTTGCTTACCGCATGGGTAGCGTGAGACCTTACCGCTAGGTCAGTGGGTGGTGTCAGGGGCATAGCTATGTGGGGCCACGGGGGCCTGGGCCCCCGTAGATTTGCCCCTGGATCCCCCTGCCGACGACCCTCTCGACCCCCCTCCCGCCGCCAGCAGCCCGCCGTTGCCTACCTTTGCTGGCGGGGGGCCCCAACCCCCGCCAGCCGAGGTCCTCTTCTTCCCAATCCCGCGCAAGGCTTCGTTCTAGTCTGACAT
The DNA here is from genome assembly GCF_901765095.1 of Microcaecilia unicolor. NCBI lineage: Eukaryota > Metazoa > Chordata > Amphibia > Gymnophiona > Siphonopidae > Microcaecilia > Microcaecilia unicolor. Next base: position 57,346 of record NW_021963248.1, read on the forward strand.
CCTGCACGTTGTACGTGCAGGACGTCAGATTCACAGAAACAGAACAAAGCCTTGCGCCAGAAGAAGAGGACCTCGCTGGCTGATCTGCAAGGCTTCGTTCTGTTTCTGTGAGTCTGACGTCCTGCATGTATGTGCAGGACATCAGACTCACAAAAACAGAACGAAGCCTTGCGCCGGAAGAAGAGGACCTCGCTGGCTGATCTGCAAGGCTTCGTTCTGTTTCTGTCTGACGTCCTGCACGTACATGCAGGGCGTCAGACTCACAGAAACAGAACAAAGCCTTGCGCCGGAAGAAGAGGACCTCGCTGGCTGATCTGCAAGGCTTCGTTCTGTTTCTGTGAGTCTGACGTCCTGCATGTACGTTATAACACTAGGATATAAACTCAAGTTATATAGGCAAAAAGACTTATTTCTGTAAACGCTGCATCAATCAGTTACATGTGTTGCAAATTCCAGGGGGCACTCAATGAAGCTACGAAGTAGTAAATTTAAAATAATCAGAGAAAATATTTCTTCACTCAATGCGTAATTAAACTCTGGAATTTGGTAAAATGTGGTAAAAGCGGTTAGCTTAGCAGGGTTTAAAAAAAGGTTTAGTTAGCTTCCTAAAAGTCCATAAGGCATTATTGAGATGGACTTGGGGAGAATACACTGCTTATTTCTAGGATATGCAGCTTAAAATGTATTGTACTTTTTTGGGATCTTGCCAGGTAGCTATAACCTGGATTGGCCACTGTTGGAAACAGACTGCTGGGCTTGATGGACATTTGGTCTGTCCCAGTATGGCAATGCTTATTTACATATGTTCTTATCCCTTTATTCATCAGTGTGTGTGTGTTTTTTTTTCTTTTTACTTTTAAACTTTCTAAATTCTTCACCACACACTAAGGGCCTGTTTTATCATACCACATTAGCGGTCCCCGGTGCAGTAATGCCAACAAAGCCCATTCACTTTGAATGGGGCATTGCTACATGGGTAGTACGACTTAATAAAAGAGGGCTAAGTAAGGAGGAAAAGACTTCAGTTACACGATTGCGTCTTTAGTCTTTTTAGGCAATCCATGAACACCGTCATGAGTCATAAAAATCTCACCCTCCTTCTATTAGACTACATCCCAATGGCTTGATTTTGTACGTTTTTCACTTGGTTGTTGTTGTTGTTTTTCCTTTTTCAAAAATGGACCAAAAAACAAAATGTCCAAAGCACAAAACCTGGTTAGAAACAGTATTTTGTTAAAAAAAAAAAATAGTTGTTTTTCTTTTTTTGAAAATGACCTTCTTTCCTATTCACATCAGGGGCGTAGCCAAACACCCAGTTTTGGGTGGGCCTATACCCAAGATGAGTGGGCAGAAGAACCCCGCCCTGTCCCACAGGTGATGTGGTCTCTCCTTCTCTCGCCTGCAGGCCATATGGTCTCTGAAACATCCCCCATCTCCCGCATATCTTTTAAATGGCAGATTTTCACCTGCATCGAGCAGCAACTGATACATACTGCTTGCACTGGACCCACAGCCTTCCCTCCAACATATTCCTGCCTATGCAGAAACAGGAAGTTGCATCAGTGGGAAGGCTGTGGGCCCAACATTAGCAGGCAAAGATCTGCTATTTGACTCGTAACCACTTGTAACCACTCGCCTCCACCTACTCTCCTCTCCTCCTTCCTGTACACATTAATTGATTTGATTACTTTATTTTTGTCTATTAGATTGTAAACTCTTTGAGCAGGGACTGTCTTTCTTCTATGTTTGTGCAGCGCTGCGTACGCCTTGTAGCGCTATAGAAATGCTAAATAGTAGTAGTAGTAGTATTTACAAGGTATGCAAGAGGGACAGCTGTTGAGAGTTTTCAGCTGGTGGGAATCGGGAATCCCTGCCAGCCACATCATAGGAGTGTTGCTACTAGGTGGGCCTGAGCCCAAAGTGGATGGGCCTGGGCCCACCCTTGGCTACGCCACTGATTCACATTTTGGACGTTTTGGGCAAAACGTCCAAAGTCGGACTGAGCCGTCATATTAAAAATGCCCCTCCGTATGTGGTGGAGTGTTGCAGTTTCTCCGAGTTAAAACAACATAGTCCCATTAGATTGTATTTGCAATTTGGACATGTACATCCCAGTTTTTAAAAATCAGGATTTTTAGATGTGTATGCAATATCCCCTATATGTGCTGGTTTATGCATATCCAGATCTCTCTAAAACAATCGTCAAAATCAAGCCGCATAAGTAGAAGCAGAGCTTGGAGGCATTTGCAGGCATGTTTATCATTTTGGGCCCTGCTTACTAAGGTGTGCTAGTGTTATTAGCGCATGCTAAAAATGAGCGTGCGCTAACCGTGTAGACGCCCATATGGTCGTCTACATGCTTAGCACATGCTAAAAATGCTAGTGCGGCTTAGTAAACTGGGCCCTTTCTGCGTCCAATGCTGGTACTTCAGTGGTCACCATGCAAACATATATACGTAAGTCTTATCACGGGGAAGGCTGGCTTAATTTAAGCAGAGAGGGTCCCAGGAAACAGCAACGCAAATGATCCGCAAACTCCAAGATGGATGACAGAAAAGAAGATCAGTAGTAGATATGTTATTTATTTGGATTTTGCTCACACCTTTTTCAGTAGTAGCTCAAAGTGAGTTGCATTCATGTACTCTGGATATTTCTCTGTTGCAGGAGGGCTCATGATCTAAGTTTGTACCTGAGGAAATGGAGGGTTAAGTGACTTGACCAAGATCACAAGGAGCAGCGGTGGGATTTGAACCAACCACCTCTGAACATCAAGACCAGTGCTCTAACCACTAGGCCACTCCTCCTTCCCAAAGAATCCTGTTACTCTTTGGGGTTCTACATGGAATGTTGCTACACTTTGAAATTCTGCATGGAATCTTGTTATTCTTTAGAATTCTAGAATGTTTATTTAGATTTTGCTCACACCTTTTTCAGCAGTAGCTCAGGTGAGTTACATTCAGGTACTCTGGATATTTCTCTGTTGCAGGAGGGCTCACAATCTGAGTTTGTACCTGAGGCAATGGAGGGTTAAGTGACTTGCCCAAGATCACAAGGAGCAGCAGTGGGATTTGAACCGGCCACCTCTGGATGGCAAGACTGGTGCTTTGGCCACTCCTCCACATTTCATGTAGAACCCCAAAGAATAGCAAGATTCTGGAATCGTAAAGAGTAACAACATTCCATGCAGAATCTCAAAGAGTAGTAACATTCCATTTATAGATTTTGCTCACACCCTTTTCAGTAGTAGCTCAAAGTGAGTTGCATTCATGTACTCTGGATATTTCTCTGTCCCAGGAGGGCTCGCAATCTAAGTTTGTACCTGAGGCAATGGAGGGTTAAGTGACTTGCCCAAGATCACAAGGAGCAGCAACAGGATTTGAACTGGCCACCTTTGGATTGCAAGACTGGTGCTCTAACCACTAGGCCACTCCTCCACCCTGAAGAGTCTTGTTACTCTTTGGGGTTCTACATGGAATGTTGCTACTGTCCCGTTCCGGGCCCTTACCTGGCACTCCGCGGCCCGGAGCGGGAGGATGGGACGCCCGGGGAACGCGGGCCGACGGGCAGGGGCTGCCAGGGGGATCGCAACGGCTACAAGTTGCTCCGAGGCCGGCGATCCAGGAGAACCCACGCCGGTCTCGGAGAGGGTTATCCGCCGACCAAGATGGCGGCGCCGGCGGCGGCGTCCTCCTCGCTGCAGCGGGACCAGCGAGGAGGCTCCACCCACACGCGCCGGATTGGCGCATCCCCATCACGACTCCGCCCTTAGAACGGAGGGACCAATCCGGTTCCCGCTGCAGGCTGGGGCGCAGCGGATTGGCCACAGCTGTTCTCCACCTAGGAAGAGCGAGGGATTTAAACGGAAGCCTGGAGGGGAACCGGTGCTTCCGTTTTCTTGTTTGAAGCCTTCCAGTGATTATTCCAAGTCTGTGTTTGTTCCCCGTGACTGCTAGCCGTCCTGCTAGCGAATTCCAAGCCTGTGTTTGTTCCTCGTGGCTGCTAGCCGTCCTGCTAGCGAATTCCAAGCCTGTGTCTGTTCCTCGTGACTGCTAGCCGTCCTGCTAGCGAATTCCAAGCCTGTGTTTGTTCCTCGTGACTGCTAGCCGTCCTGCTAGCGAATTCCAAGCCTGTGTCTGTTCCTCGTGACTGCTAGCCGTCCTGCTAGTGAATTCCAAACCTGTGTGTGTTCCTTGTGACTGCTAGCCGTCCTGCTAGCGATTTCCAAGACTGAGTTCGCTCCCCGTGACTGCTAGCCGCCCTGCTAGCTATTTCCAAGACTGTGTTTGGTTCTCAGAACAACTAGCCGTCCCGCTAGTTATTGCCTCTTCAGCGTACGTTCCTGTTGTCAGCTAGCCGACCATCTGGGCCACGACCCCAAGGACTCTGTATCCACTTCCAGCCAGGCCAGCCGTCACCCCGTGGTTCCAGCAGTCCTGCTGGCCGCCCGCAGCTGAGGGCTCAACCCTCGGTGAACGGCGGTCGCCGCGGGTGAAGAGTCGGGGTGCTCGGTTATCTCCTGGGCCTAGTGAAGCTCGGGAGTACTCGAGAGCTCACCTACACCAGAGTGGCATCAGGGCCGCGACAGAAAACGGAAGCCATGAGCTCGCCGACGCAACCTGATCTACGGGACCTGGCCAAGGTTCTCCAGCAGCAACAGGAACAGCTTAATGCCCTGTCTGGGGCTCTTCAGAATGTATGTTCCCAACTCTCCACGCTTCAGGTACAGAACCAGGCCGCTGCGGTCCAAGAGGCCGTAGCAGCTCCCCGTATGGGAGGGTTCCGCGTGGGACCTCGGTTCCCTGAGCCAGCACGATATGATGGGAACCCGGAGGGTTGTCGAGGGTTCCTTCATCAGTGTAATCTGGCCTTCCGGATGCAACCGGAGGCCTTTGCTTCGGATCAAAGTAAGGTAGGCTACGTTATGGGCCTTTGTACGGGAAAGGCCCGGGACTGGGTGGTCCCTCTGGACGAACAACATGATCCCATATTGGGGGATTATAGAGAATTTCAGCGCCGGTTCCGGATGGTGTTTGACATCCCGGGACGACCCTCCTCCGTGGCATCGGAGCTGCTCCGGATTCATCAAGGAGAGGGTACAGTGGCTGACTATGCCATCCGGTTTCGTACCTTAGCCGCGGAGTTGCGGTGGGATCCGGAGTCCTTGACGGCCATTTTTAGGGAGGGTTTACACGAACGAATCAAGGATGAATTAGCGGGACGGGAGATTCCCGGACCTTTGGATGCCCTCATCTCACTCTGTATCCGGGTGGACACCCGATTCCAAGAGTGGGCCAGAGACCGGATGGAACGGCAGAGGTGGGTTCGAGGGGCCTCCAGGACGAGCAAAGGGCCGTCGTCTCGCCAGGCGAACCGGGACATTGCGGAGCCCGGGGAGGAGCCCATGGTAATGGGCCGACAACGGTTGACCCCCGCCGAGAGACAGCAACGGCAGTCTAAGGGACTGTGCTTCTATTGTGGGCAGGCTGGACATTTCCTCCGGACTTGTTCCCTCCGGCCGGGAAATGCGCTCCCCAAGGCACCCTGAGGGGAGGGTTCTTGGGGCACTCCGCTCCCCTACAGGAGACCTTGCTCATCCTACCAGTGACCCTACGGTGGCAGGAGGCCACGGTTCAGACCCGGGCCCTGGTGGATTCGGGGTCTGGGGGCAACTTTATTGGGCTCGAACTACTGCAGCAAATGGGGTGGCCCACGCTTCCCCGGAAACCTATCCTGCGGATAACCTCCATCCAGGGAACTACCCTTCCCCAGCCGGTTACTGAGATTACGCCTATGTTGGGTCTGCAAGTGGGAGAGGGTCATCGGGAGGAGGCCGAATTCTTAGTATTACCCCGGACCATCCACCCGGTGGTTCTGGGATTGCCTTGGCTACGATACCACAACCCGGTGATTGACTGGACCGGGGGAGAGATTCAAGCTTGGGGCAACTCCTGTCAAGAGACCTGTTGTAAGGATCGGGCTGGCAGTTGTCCGGCCTTAAACACGTTGCCCGGGAAGGGACCCGATGAACTGGGCGCTCTGCCTATGGATTATAGAGACTTTGCTGATGTGTTTAGTCCCAAGGAGGCGGAGGTATTACCGCCGCATAGGCCTTTTGACTGTGCTATTAATCTGAAGACCGATACGGTTCCTCCACGGGGCCGGCCGTACAAACTGTCCCGAGGAGAAGTCAAGGCTATGCGAGATTATATCCATGAGAATCTACGGAAAGGGTTCATTCAGCCGTCTACATCCCCAGCCGGAGCGGGGTTTTTTTTTGTTACCAAGAAGGATGGAACATTGAGACCTTGTATTGACTATCGGGGATTAAATGCCATCACCGTGAAGGATCGTTTCCCGTTACCACTTATTCCCGAGCTCTTGGACAGACTGCAAGGAGCTCAGATCTTCACGAAGTTGGATTTGCGGGGAGCCTACAATCTAGTACGGATCCGGTCAGGGGATGAATGGAAGACGGCCTTCAATACCCATGAGGGTCATTTTGAATATCGGGTAATGCCATTTGGTCTATGTAATGCCCCGGCGGTGTTTCAACGGCTCATCAATAGTGTTCTAGAAGAATTACTCAATTCTACGGTGATCGTATATCTGGACGATATCCTAATTTACTCTAAGGACCCCAGGGAGCATCCGGGCCATGTACGCGCGGTGCTGTACCGACTACGTCAAGCCCATCTATTTGCGAAGCTGAGTAAGTGCGCCTTCCATCAGCGGTCGTTACCATTTTTGGGGCATATCCTGCTTCCAGGGGGGCTACAAATGGAACCAGACAAACTCCAGGCCATTCGCGAGTGGCCTCAACCGAAGGGCCTGAAGGCCTTACAACGATTTCTGGGCTTCGCTAATTATTATCGCCAATTTATTCCACAGTATTCCCGCTTGACCATCCCATTGACGGAGCTCACCCATAAGGACGCTAGGGTCAGGGATTGGCCGCTAGAAGCGCAAGCGGCGTTCCAGCAGGTCAAAGAAGCTTTTGAGACCGCGCCTATTCTGCTGACCCCCGATCCTGAGAAGCCTTTCACGGTAGAGGTGGACGCATCCGCTCTAGGGGCCGGGGCAGTCATTTCTCAGATCAACCCCGAGGGCCGACGTCAACCGTGCTCCTTCTTTTCACGTAAGTTCTCTCCAGCCGAACGGAATTATACGGTTGGGGATAGAGAACTCTTGGCCTTGAAACTCGCACTGCAAGAGTGGAGACACTTACTGGAGGGAGCGGAACACCGGTTCACGGTCATCACGGATCATAAGAACCTCCTTTACCTCCAAGAGGCCCAGCGGCTGAATCCCCGACAGGCCCGCTGGTCATTATTCTTTTCCCGCTTCCATTTTCAACTAGTGTTCCGAGCGGCCTCCCAGAACACCCCGGCAGATGCGCTCTCCCGGGCCTTTGACGTACCAGAAGAGACTAAGGAGACTTATCCTATGTTAGACCCCGCCTGTCTCAGTGCGGCCACAGGGCAGGTTGCCCAAGTCCAGAGATTCGTGGCGGCTGCAGACCGGAAGAGAGTTCTGCAATGGGGACACTCATCTAAGTGGGCGGGGCATTTCGGGTATCACAAGACCCTCCGGCTCATCTCGAGAGAGTATCGATGGCCACAGATGAGACGAGATATCTTCCAATTTGTTACCTCGTGCCCAGTATGTGCCCGAACCAAGCCAGTAGGAGGACCCCCCGTGGGAGACCTACAACCTTTGCCCATACCGACCAGTCCTTGGTCGGAGATATCCATGGACTTTATCACGGATTTACCTCGTTCCCAGGGTCAGACTGTGATCTGGGTGGTAATAGATCGATTCTCTAAAATGGCTCACTTTGTTCCCTTCACGAGCATTCCGACAGCAGCATCTCTAGCTCAAGCATTCATTCACCACATCTTCCGACTACATGGACTACCCATTCGGGTCATTAGTGACCGAGGACCCCAATTCACCTCTCGCTTCTGGAGAGGATTGTGCAAGGCCTTGGGGATGCAGAATCATTTTTCATCCGCTTACCATCCCCAAACCAATGGCATGGTTGAGAGGTTAAACCAAACCCTGAAAGGCTTCTTAAGAGCCTTTGTCAACCAACGACAGGATAACTGGGTTTCTCTACTTCCATGGGCTGAGTTCGCCTATAACCAAAGTGACCACTCCTCCTCAGGACAGTCCCCGTTCTTCCTGGTATATGGACAACATCCGCGGCTTCCAGGGCCGTTCCCGACTACCGCCATGACCCCGGCTGGGGACCAAGTAGTAACCGACCTACAGAAGGTTTGGAGGATGGCTAGGGAACAATTACAGAAGACCGCGACCAAGGACAAGCTCTTTGCTGACCGCCACCGGCGGCCCGCCCCCGTGCTCCACCCAGGACAAAGGGTATGGTTAAGCACGAAACACCTGAGATTCCGAGGAGCCTCCCGCAGACTAGGACAGCGATACGTGGGACCTTATGCAATCCAAGAACGTATTGGGGCAGTAACATATCGTTTGCGGCTACCCGCCAACCTACGAGTGCATAACGCCTTCCATATCTCGCTACTGAAGAGGTTTCGGGAGTCCAGGTGGCACCCGCCTCCAGCCCAGGAGGAGGACCTCCAGGTGTCCCCTGACCCGGAGTACGAGGTAGGAGAGATTCTCGACTCCAAGTGGCGGCGGGGAAGACTATATTATTTGCTATCATGGAAATCGTTTGGCCCCGAAGATAATTCCTGGGAGTCCGTGGCTAATGTTCATGCTCCAGAACTGGTCAAAGCTTTCCACGCCCGATATCCGTCCAAACCCGGGCCCCGGAGAAAGGGGTCTTCCGGGGAGGATACTGTCCCGTTCCGGGCCCTTACCTGGCACTCCGCGGCCCGGAGCGGGAGGATGGGACGCCCGGGGAACGCGGGCCGACGGGCAGGGGCTGCCAGGGGGATCGCAACGACTACAAGTTGCTCCGAGGCCGGCGATCCAGGAGAACCCACGCCGGTCTCGGAGAGGGTTATCCGCCGACCAAGATGGCGGCGCCGGCGGCGGCGTCCTCCTCGCTGCAGCGGGACCAGCGAGGAGGCTCCACCCACACGCGCCGGATTGGCGCATCCCCATCACGACTCCGCCCTTAGAACGGAGGGACCAATCCGGTTCCCGCTGCAGGCTGGGGCGCAGCGGATTGGCCACAGCTGTTCTCCACCTAGGAAGAGCGAGGGATTTAAACGGAAGCCTGGAGGGGAACCGGTGCTTCCGTTTTCTTGTTTGAAGCCTTCCAGTGATTATTCCAAGTCTGTGTTTGTTCCCCGTGACTGCTAGCCGTCCTGCTAGCGAATTCCAAGCCTGTGTTTGTTCCTCGTGGCTGCTAGCCGTCCTGCTAGCGAATTCCAAGCCTGTGTCTGTTCCTCGTGACTGCTAGCCGTCCTGCTAGCGAATTCCAAGCCTGTGTTTGTTCCTCGTGACTGCTAGCCGTCCTGCTAGCGAATTCCAAGCCTGTGTCTGTTCCTCGTGACTGCTAGCCGTCCTGCTAGTGAATTCCAAACCTGTGTGTGTTCCTTGTGACTGCTAGCCGTCCTGCTAGCGATTTCCAAGACTGAGTTCGCTCCCCGTGACTGCTAGCCGCCCTGCTAGCTATTTCCAAGACTGTGTTTGGTTCTCAGAACAACTAGCCGTCCCGCTAGTTATTGCCTCTTCAGCGTACGTTCCTGTTGTCAGCTAGCCGACCATCTGGGCCACGACCCCAAGGACTCTGTATCCACTTCCAGCCAGGCCAGCCGTCACCCCGTGGTTCCAGCAGTCCTGCTGGCCGCCCGCAGCTGAGGGCTCAACCCTCGGTGAACGGCGGTCGCTGCGGGTGAAGAGTCGGGGTGCTCGGTTATCTCCTGGGCCTAGTGAAGCTCGGGAGTACTCGAGAGCTCACCTACACCAGAGTGGCATCAGGGCCGCGACAGCTACACTTTGAAATTCTGCATGGAATCTTGTTATTCTTTAGAATTCTAGAATGTTTATTTAGATTTTGCTCACACCTTTTTCAGCAGTAGCTCAGGTGAGTTACATTCAGGTACTCTGGATATTTCTCTGTTGCAGGAGGGCTCACAATCTGAGTTTGTACCTGAGGCAATGGAGGGTTAAGTGACTTGCCCAAGATCACAAGGAGCAGCAGTGGAATTTGAACCAGTCACCTCTGGATTGCAAGACCGGTGCTCTGACCACTAGGCCACTCCTCCACTCACTACAACTTGCTAATATACAACTTTATTATTGGTGTTTCATACAAGAGTATTGCCCGACAGTCCTGTATCATGGTTTTTTTCAGCTGTTATGCCTAGTTTTTATATCATTTTTTATATTATGTTTATATTTGTTATGTTATGTTTTATTATTTTATAGGCACTGACGCAGCCCTGCTAGGCGAAACACAGCCTGTGTCAGGCAATACTCTTGTATGAAGCACCAATAATAAAGTTTATATATATGAACTACCGATTTAATTTAAGCAGATAAAGTGACGCGTATTTTACTCAGTGCTAAACTTTTGTGCACAATCCCCCTCCTCCCTGAATATACCTGTTACCTACTTGCTAGCTTTCAAAACATCAGCCCTACCTTTGTCAGCTTTCAAAGTTTGTAATAGCTCCATTAAATGGGTAAATGCTGTTTTCTATCTGGCAGCCAATCCATCCAGATTTCTCTGCAAGGTTAGGCTTTGGAAGAATGCAGACATTATCAGAGGCTCGAATGTATAACAGCAAGGTTTCCCTATAGGGTGATAAACCTGCAATTAGAAGCTGTGCAAACAGGTGTTTCCCAAGAGCAGCTATAAATTTACTGCCGCCATTAATTTAGCTGTTCCTCATTTCCCTCCAGGGGATGCGATATTACCGCAAACTATTAACTTGCTAGTTGAGAGATTTGTATGAGTACCAAGCTTCAGCCTAATACAAGGGATTTCCAGATATCCAGAGCAAGTCCAGAGACCTGGGGCAAACCCATATGCTTACAAAGCATAGTGGAACGATTGTGTGCCAGCCTGTCTCCGCTTAACACATGTTCTGTTCATTGTGGACTTACAATAGCTCACTTATGCCACTGAGCCACTGATTTATGGTCAACTTGGAATCTGAAAGTCAATGGAGTTGTCTAGTGGTTAGAGGTCTTGCAATCCGGAGATGGCCGGTTCAAATCCCACTGCTGCTCCCTTGTGATCTTGGGCAAGTCACTTAACCCTCCATTGCCTCAGGTACAAACTTAGATTGTGAGCCCTCCTGGGACAGAGAAATATCCAGAGTACCTGAATATAACTCACCTTGAGCTACTACTGAGCAAAATCCAAATAAATAAATAAACATATCCAACATACAATGAGCATCAACAATCAAGCTCAACTCTTCTATTACTACTACTACTACTTAACATTTCTAAAGCGCTACTAGGGTTACGCAGCGCTGTACAATTTAATATGGAAGGACAGTCCCTGCTCAAAGAGCTTACAATCTAAAAGACAAATGTACAGATAATCTGATAGGTCAGACAGATTGGGGCAACCTATATGTTCGAAAGGTTAGGTTCCGAATGCAGCATTGAAGAGGTGGGGTTTAGGCAAGGATTTGAAGATGGGTAGGGAGGGGGCTTGGCGTAAGGGTTCAGGAAGATTGTTCCAGGCATAGGGTGAGGCAAGGCAAAATGAGCGGAGCCTGGAGTTGGCAGTGGTGGAGAAGGGTACTGAGAGGAGGGATTTGTCGTGTGAGCGGAGGTTACGGGCAGGAACGTAGGGTGAGATGAGGGTAGAGAGGTAGTGAGGAGCAGCAGACCGGGTGCACTTGTAAGTAAGGAGGAGAAGCTTGAATTGGATGCGGTATCTGATCGGAAGCCAGTGAAGTGACTTGAGGAGAGGGGCAATGAACGTCAGCAGTTAATATTGCAGATAGGGAGTGCCATGATAGCCCACCCAAATTGTATACATGAATGAATGAATTAGTTAGTTAACTAACCAGCCACCTTTTCGAGGCTGACTCTTTTGGGAGGGCTAAGATCTTTTTCTGGCATTGCCTGAGCAGCAGATCTCGATAACCTCCACAGCTAGTTGGGCTGATCGTCAAAGGATTTGGCAATGTAGGAGGATTCTATATATGATGCGTAGAGATCCGTGTGGAAATCCGGGCATATTCTATAATTACACTGATAACTTAATTGGCTTAACAAGCCAATCAGCATATTTAACAGCACTTAGCAAGCAATAAAGAGCACTAATTGGCAATAATTAGAAGTTACGCACAATTGGCTAAATGTATGCTATAATGAACTGCACCTAACTTGTAACACATGGAGGCAAAAAGGGGCATGGTTATGGGTGTTTTTTGGGAAGATATGATAGAGGTCTATAAGATAATGAGTGGAATGGAACGGGTCGATGTGGAGCTTCTGTTTACGCTTTCCAAAAATACTAGGATAAGGGGGCATGCGATGAAGCTGCAGTGTGGTAAATTGGAGGAAATGTTTCTTCACTCAACGCCTAGTTAAACTCTGGAAACCGCTGCCGGAAAAGGTGGTTAAGGCGGTTAACTTAGCGGACTTCAAAAAAGGGTTGGACGGCTTCCTGGAGGAAAAAGCCATAGAATGTTATTGAATGGACGAGGGAATAATACAGTATTTCTAGGACGGGCGGGACAAACTGCTTGTTCTTTTGGCCGCTGTCGGTGACAGGGTGCTGGGCTCGATGGACCCTTGGTCTGTCCCAGCATGGTGATGTTTATGTACTTATGTTCTGAAATTTACACACGCTGTTATAGAATATGGCTGAGTTCACGAAAATCTACCATTGGGATTTACATCAGGTTTTCATTGGTGTAAATGAACGCATGTAGATTTAGGTGTTAGAATATCAACTAAGCGTAACTAAGTGTATTCTGTATACCGCATGTAAATTTTATAGAATGTGCTTAGGCGAAAATCAATTCCACATGGATATTTTAGGCGCCATATTTAGAATCCAGCCCTATATGCAGCACTACATGCCACTATATAACAAAGTTATATAGAATTAATACATGGCATCTTCCAGCATTGCCAATCCGATATTAAAAATACAGAATTTGGCGCACTTCATCTTTCATTGCTAAGGCCTGTTGTTTGTTAGACTTCAGATTAGCATGCAATTTGCAAGGACATTGCAAAACATTACTAAGGCTGCCAGTGGACAAGGAGATTAACAACCACATTACATCACCACAAGGGGAATTCACAAGCTCGTGTTTCATCCTCACCCAAGAAAACCACTTGCTTGTTTGAACAACGACTTTGTGGTTAAAGTGCCCCTTCAACGTGGTGCCAGTGGAACAATATTTTGGCCTCCCACTTAGCCATCTATCCCCCCCTTCAATCTGTTCAGAACTCTGCTGCACGTCTCATATTCCGCCAGAACCGATATACTCATATCACCCCTCTCCTCAAGTCACTTCACTGGCTTCCAATCAGATACCGCATTGAATTCAAGCTTCTCCTTCTTACCTACAAATGCACTCAGTCTGCTGCCCCTCACTATCTTTCTACCCTCATCTCCCCTTACGTTCCCGCCCGTAACCTCCGTTCACAGGACAAATCCCTCCTCTCTGAACCCTTCTCCACCACCGCCAACTCCAGGCTCCGCTCATTCTGCCTCGCCTCACCCTATGCTTGGAACAACCTTCCTGAGCCCTTACGCCAAGCCCCCTCCCTGCCCATCTTCAAGTCTTTGCTTAAAACCCACCTCTTCAATGCTGCATTCGGCACCTAACTCCTACCATTCAGCAAATCCAGACTGCCCCATTTTGACCGCCCCATTCGGACTAACCGTTCATTTGTCTCTTAGATTGTAAGCTCTTTAAGCAGGGACCGTCCCTCTATGTTAAATTGTACAGTGCTGCGTAACTCTAGTAGCGCTTTAGAAATGTTAAGTAGTAGTAACAGCATCCGAGACAAAGTTGTTCTGCATTGACAACGAGGTCAACTCAGCTGCAGCCTGCAATTTTTACATAAGAGGCTCATATCTGAGGCAAATGGCTGTTTGCAATGCATCTGATTTGAAGTGCAGCCCCTGTTCTGCCACCTGATAGGTCCATCTGAGGAACACTCAGTCACCTGCTGGACATTTGACCATCTACATTCAAGTTGTATAGTTGCCATGTAATTGCTGTATAGTGCAATGGGGTTAGAATGTGGTTATACTAGAAGCCTATTTCATGGTTTTCTGTGTGTTTTCTCTGAGCTACTTTTATGATAAGATCATCTTTGCCATTATTCTTGCCTTTTCATTTTGTTCTTGCTGCTAAGTAAATAAATAAACAATCTATTTTTATAATAGCCTTGGGTGTGGAGTTAGTTCTGTTATTATTTGGGCAATATGAATTCGAGTCTTTAGATAAAGGGAACATAATTACTTTCCAGACAATACAGTGTCTAATACCAAAGTGTGCCTGTGTCACATTTTGCCCATAATATTTACTAGTGTCATATTCCCCAATTATACCCAAAAAAGAGTGCAATCCGTGTATGCTTCACAGCCACCTACATCATACTAATGTAGTAAATGACGGCAGATAAAGACCTCATGGTAACATAGTAACCTAGTAGATGACGGCAGAAAAAAACCTGCACGGTCCATCCAGTCTGCCCAACAAGATAAACTCATATGTGCTACTTTTTGTATATACCCTACCTTGATTTGTACCTGTCCTCTTCAGAGCACAGACCGTATAAGTCTGCCCAGCACTATCCCCGTCTCCCACCAGTGGCTCTGGCACAGACCATATAAGTCTGTCCAGCACTATCCCCGCCTCCCAACCACCAGTCCCGCCTCCCACCACCGGCTCTGGCACAGACCGTATAAGTCTGCCCAGCACTGTCCCCGCCTCCCAACCACCAGTCCCGCCTCCCACCACTGGCTCTGGCACAGACCGTATAAGTCTGCCCAGCACTATCCCTGCCTCCCAACCACCAGCCCCGTGTCCCACCACCGGCTCTGCCACCCAATCTCGGCTAAGCTCCTGAGGATCCATTCCTTCTGAACAGGATTCCTTTATGTTTATCCCACGCATTTTGAATTCCGCTACCGTTTTCATTTCCACCACCGACCATAGAAGTCCTTCTGGCACTGGCCTCACTTTCCCACATCCTTGGCTCTCTTTTCATAGGTTTGCACCTTTGCCATCCTATGTTCCCAGCTTTTGAAAATAGCAAGACCATATGGGTGATGACCAGTAAGGCTTTTGTACCCCCCATGTATCAGCTTCTAGCACTGTGTAATCAAAGGCCATGACCTTGAGTGGTCAGTTGACATCTAAACAATACAGGAAACCTTCCTCCTTGGCAAAGACATGCCCTTTTCGTCTTTGTCCATGCTCACCCAATAATAATTTATTATGTTCTTTACTGTGGTCTTTATTCTAAAATGCCGTTTTTAGGTGTCAGCCCTTGAATGACTCATTCTATAAACCTTGGTATCATCAGAGATAGACTTTACCATCTCATTGTTCCAAATGTTTCCGGTATGGGTCTAGTTTTTTCACACCTTTGGCTGGTCAAGACTCATGTTTTTTTTATATATTTTGTTTATTAATTTCAATTTTCATATCAAGCAAATGCTTGTACTGAAAAGTAGTTAAATACAGAGTTACTTCTACTAAGAAGAGTAACAAGAAGAAAGAAAATCACTTCATTGAGGATCATTATACATTTTTATTTTTAACATACTCAAGTCCACTATCCAGCTTATAATCGAACGAGAAAAACGCCCAAGTTCCGACCTAAATCGGGAGATGGGCGTTTTTCTCACAAAAACAAATAAAGCGGTATAATCGAAAGCCGAACCTTGGACGCTTTCAACTGCACTCCGTCGCGGATGCGGACAAAGTGGACGGGGGCGTGTCGGAGGCGTGGTGAAGGCGGAACTGGGGCGTGGTTATCACCCGAACAGAGATGGGCGCCTTTCGCCGATAATGGATGCGTTTGTAGCTAGAATTTAGGACACTTTTCCTGGACCCTGTTTTTTCACGAATAAGGTCCCAAAAAGTGCCCTAAATGACCAGATGACCCCCAGAGGGAGTCGGGGATGACCTCCCCTGACTCCCCCAGTGGTCACTAACCCCCTCCCACCACAAAAAAATTATGTTTCACAACTTTTTACTTTCACCCTCAAATGTCATACCCTCCTCCCAAGCAGCAGTATGCAGGTCCCTGGAGCAGTTGTTAGGGGGTGCAGTGGACGTCAGCTAGGTGGACCCAGGCCCATCCCCCCCTACCTGTTACAATTGTGCTGCTTAATGCTTAGTCGTCCAACCCCCCCAAACCCACTGTACCCACATGTAGGTGCCCCACTTCACCTCTTAGGGCTATAGTAATGGTGTAGACTTGTGGGCAGTGGGTTTTGAGGGGGATTTGGGGGGCTCAACACCCAAGGGAAGGGTGCTATGCACCTGGGAGCTCTTTTACCTTTTTTTTTGTTTTTGTAAAAGTGCCCCCTAGGGTGCCCGGTTGGTGTCCTGGCATGTGAGGGGGACCAGTGCACTATGAATCCTGGCCCCTCCCACGAACAAATGCCTTGCATTTATTCGTTTTTGAGCTGGGCGATTTCATTTTCCATTATCGCTGAAAAGCAAAAACGCCCAGCTCACACCTTGGCGAATAAGACATGGGCGTCTATTTTTTTTTGAAAATACGGTTCGGTCCGCCCCTTCACGGACCCGTTCTCGGAGATTAACGCCCATGGAGATAGGCGTTTCTGTTCGATTATGCCCCTCCATGTGTGATTCAAGATTTAGAAACGTGGAGAAGCAGAAATATAACATAGGTAATCAAATTAAATCTGTGTAGATACAAGAGAGTATACTTTTTCAAGACTTTTAGTTCTCACTTTCAATTCTCTTGGTTACCAAAAACTCAGTGAGCTGCACAGGTTCCAAGAAAACATATTTTGTTGAATGAAATCTAACTATACATTTACAAGGATAATGCAGAAAAAAGGATGCTCCCATCTGTAACACTCCCGGTCTACTTAGGAGAAACTGACATCTTCTTTTTTTGGGTCTCTTTTGTCACGTCCGGAAAGAGTCGTATTTTTAATCCATAAAATTCCTTATTCTTATTTTTGAAGAAGAGTCTCATCATCCACGCTTTGTCAGGTGATAAGACTACAGTAGCCATCAATGTAGAAGAAATAACCATTTCTGAATCAGAAGATTCTAGAAGTGCAGGTACATCCAAAGGGGAGTCTGAGATCTCTTGAATTCCTGTCGATTTAACAGGTAGATAATATATCTGCGAAAACGGACGTATTGATTATTCAGGAATCTGAAGTATCTCTTTTATATACCTTATTAATATTTCTTTTGGCGTGATTGTATTGACTTTAGAAAAATTAATAAAACGAAGGTTATTACATCTCTGATTATTTTCCAATGTTTCAATTTTCCTACGCATATTCGTTAAGTCTTTAATCATTACTATTTGTGTTTCTTGCATTTTTTTCCTTCTGATCTTGACTTTGTACTTTTTCATTCAATTGGTTTATAACGTCAGTAATCTTTACCAAATTATCCGTTAAAGTCTGAGTTCGTATTTCCAGCTGTTGAATCTGTGGACATAAGACCTTACTAAGATTGGCAATCAAGGCCCATAAAGAATCTAAAGTGACTTTAGATGGTTTTTCTAAAAAAGAATAAGCCTGTATAGCTTGATTATTTTGTAAAGAAGTACTTATCTCACTGTCCGTAACCAGGGGGTCTCCCACAAAGTTGTTTGTCTCGCAGCATTTTTGGTGTCCAAAACCTTGGAACTCCCAGAGTCATCTCCCAGCTGTTCCTGTGCCTCATATCTACCCAGTTCTGCCATGGGTGATATCGTCGATGGAGTGCTCGCTTTCTGCGGTTGCGGGGGAGGAGTCCTCTGGTCTGGGCTTAAAGAAACTTCCAGCACCGGCGTCGACTCTGGGCTTCCACTCGCTCCAGTAGACCTTCTCTCTTGTGAGTTCTGTACAAATGAGTCCATCGGTCCGATGAAAAAATATTTCCTCCTATTTGTTTGTATTGTTGGGACGGTAAGCCGACCTGAGGCCACCGCGGAGGTCGATTTGCCCCTTTGCTTTGGCATTGCAAGGCCTAGAATGCGAGAGTAGAGAGCTCTGCTACCACAGATTCAGTCCGATCCGCCATCTTGCATGGAGGGGGGGGGGGGGCGCGTCAAGACTCATGTTTTGATGAACTGTTGGAAAATAACGAGTTTTTAGAAGCTTGGACTTCATTTTTGGTCTAATTCTCTTGGAACATCCTTTCTCCACCTTCTTTGTTTGCATCCCTTATTTGTGGAAGGATTATGTCCCCCTTTTTGTTCCTGAACAGGAACCCATTTCATTTTGGGTTACCAGCTAGTGATGCTGGTTCCCCATTGCTTCTGGAAGAACCTTTAGCTTTCAAAGATGTAGATAACTTTAACTGAATCTTTATCTTCTGTTTGCAACTGAATTAAATATTCCCAAAATAGAGCAAGTTAGACATATTCCTTAGAGTTTGTACAGCTCTCACACCCCTTTGCTGTTTCACCTTATAGGTGTCCGTTTCTTCTGGAAAAAGTATTTCCTCACTTTTTGGGCTAAGAACATAAGAATAGCCATATGGTCCATCTAGCCCAGTATCCTGTTTCCAGCAGTGGCCAATCCAGGCCACAAGTACCTGGCAGAAACCCAAATAGTAGCTACATTCCCTGTTATCAATCCTGGGGCAAGCAATGGCTTCCCCATGTCTTTCTTTGGAGCCACAGGCAGGCAAATCATTTATCACAAGTTATTTTCTTCAAGCTTCTTCAGCTTAGATGATATTTTGATAAATCTCATTTTACCATTCTAGTACAGTCCTGTATTTCGAGTCATTTAGATTACTGTAATGCTCTTTATTCATCTCTTACTGTGAAGTTATATCTCAAATTACAGTAACTGCAGAATACGGCCTCCAAACATTGTGAGTCTTAAAAAATCTGATAGTTCGACTGCAGCTCTTCCTTCCCTACATTGGCTTCCAATTCATTTTAGGGTTTTATTTAAATTGGCTTGTTTGTTTTTTTTAAAGTGATGAAGCTTATCCGGTGGTGGGAGGTGGGGCTGGTGGTTGGGAGGCGGGGATAGTGCTGGGCAGACTTATACGGTCTGTGCAGGAGCCGGTGATGGGAGACGGGGCTGGTGGTTGGGAGGCGGGGATAGTGCTGGGCAGACCTATACGGTCTGTGCCCTGAAAAAGACAGGTACAAATCAAGGTAAGGTATACACAAAAAATGGCACATGTGAGTTTATCTTGTTGGGCAGACTGGGTGGACCGTGCAGGTCTTTTTCTGCCGTCATCTACTATGTTACTATGTTACTATGTTATTGCCTTCATTTTTAGGTATTAGATATAAACAGATCCTGAACCTGTCTTTCTGTTTTCAAGTCGCTCATTTTTGCCTTTCACTTCTTATTGAACTCCGAAGTTACATAGAGGGGCATAATCGAACGAAAATGTCTATCTCCATGGGCGTTTATCTCCGAGAACAGGTCCGTGAAGGGGCAGACCGAACCGTATTTTCGCAAAAAATAGACGTCCATGTTTTATTCGACAATTTGTGAGCTGGGCGTTTTTGTTTTTCATCGATAATGGAAAATGAAAGCGCCCAGCTCAAAAACGAATAAATCCAAGGCATTTGTTCGTGGGAGGGGCCAGGATTCATAGTGCACTGGTCCCCCTCACATGCCAGGACACCAACCGGGCACCCTAGGGGGCACTTTTACAAAAACAAAAAAAAAAGGTAAAAGAGCTCCCAGGTGCATAGCACCCTTCCCTTGTGTGTTGAGCCCCCCAAATCCCCCTCAAAACCCACTGCCCACAAGTCTACACCATTACTATAGCCCTAAGGGGTGAAGGGGGGCACCTACATGTGGTTACAGTGGGTTTGGGGGGGTTGGACGACTAAGCATTAAGCAGCACAATTGTAACAGGTAGGGGAGGATGGGCCTGGGTCCACCTGCCTGAAGTCCACTGCACCCCCTAACAACTGCTCCAGGGACCTGCATACTGCTGCCAGGGAGGTGGGTATGACATTTGAGGGTGAAAATAAAAAGTTGTGAAACATCATTTTTTGTGGTGGGAGGGGGTTAGTGACCACTGGGGGAGTCAGGGGAGGTCATCCCCGATTCCCTCCGATGGTCATCTGGTCATTTAGAGCACTTTCTTGGGACCTGTTCGTGTGAAAAAAGGGTCCAACAAAAGTGTCCTAAATGTTCGCTAAAAACGCCTTTATTTTTTCGATTATCGCCCTAAAGCGTACATCTCTCCTCGGTCGATAACCACGCCCCAGTTCCACCTTCGCCACATCTCTGACACGCCCCCATCAACTTTGTCCACATCCGCGACGGAGTGCAGTTGAAAACGTCCAAAATCGGCTTTCAATTATACCGATTTATTCGTTTTTGTGAGATAAACGTCTATCTCCCAATTTGGGTCGAAATCTAGGCATTTTTCTCTTTCGATTATAAGGTGGATAGTAACATAGTAGATGACGACAGAAAAAGACCTGCACGGCCCATCCAGTCTGCCCAACAAGATAAACTCACATGTGCTACTTTTTGTGTATACCTTACCTTGATTTGTACCTGTCCTTTTCAGGGCACAGACCGTATAAGTCTGCCCAGCACTATCCCCGCCTCCCAACCACCAGCCCCACCTCCCAACCACCGGCTCTGGCACAGACCGTATAAGTCTGCCCAGCACTATCCCCGCCTCCCAACCACCAGCCCCACCTCCCAACCACCGGCTCTGGCACAGACCGTATAAGTCTGCCCAGCACTATCCCCGCCTCCCAACCACCAGCCCCGCCTCCCAACCAGCGGCTCTGGCACAGACCGTATAAGTCTGCCCAGCACTATCCCTGCCTCCCAACCACCAGCTCCGCCTCCCGATCCTGACTAAGCTCCTGAGGATCCATTCCTTCGGCACAGGATTCCTTTATGCTTATCCCACGCATGTTTGAATTCCGTTACCGTTTTCATTTCCACCACCTCCCGCGGGAGGGCATTCCAAGCATCCACCACCCTCTCCATGAAAAAATACTTCCTGACATTTTTCTTGAGTCTGCCCCCCTTCAATCTCATTTCATGTCCTCTCGTTCTACTGTCTTCCCATCTCCGGAAAAGGTTCGTTTGCGGATTAATACTGCAATACAGAGACATTATAATATTCTTGATCTTATTCACAATCCCTTTCCTAATAATTCCTGGCATCCTGTTTGCTTTTTTGGCTGCTGCCACACACTGGACAAAAGATTGCAGCATATTGTCTACAATGCCATCTAGATCTTTTTCTTGGGTGCAGACCTTAGCATCTGCTAACTATGATTTGGATTATTCTTCACTTTGCATTTGTCTACATTCAATTTCATCTGCCTTTTGGATGTCCAGTCTTTGAATTTCACAGTCTGCATGTGCTTTAGCAACCTTGAATAGTTGTTTTGTGTCATCTGCAAATTTAATCACCTCACATGTTGTTCCAATCTCCAGATCTACTACTACTAATTATTTCTATAGCACTATTAGATGTATGCAACGCTGTACACATTATATACCGGTACTTGTGTTCAGTTTTGGAAGCCGTATCTTGCGAAGGATGTAAAAAGAATTGAAGCGGTGCAAAGGAAAGCTACGAGAATGGTATGGGATTTGCGTTACAAGACGTATGAGGAGAGACTTGCTGACCTGAACAAGTATACTCTGGAGGAAAGGAGAAACAGGGGTGATATGATACAGACGTTCAAATATTTGAAAGGTATTAATCCGCAAACAAATCTTTTCCGGAGATGCGAAGGCGGTAGAACGAGAGGACATGAAATGAGATTGAAGGGGGGCAGACTCAGGAAAAATGTCAGGAAGTACTTTTTCACGGAGAGAGAGTGGTGGATACTTGGAATGCCCTCCCGCGGGAGGTGGTGGAGATGAAAACGGTAACAGAATTCAAACATGCATGGGATAAACATAAAGGAATCCTGTTCAGAAGGAATGTATCCTTGGGAGCTTAGCCGAGTTTAGGTGGCAGAGCCGGTGGTGGGAGGCGGAGCTAGTGGTTGGGAGGCAGGGATAGTGCTGGGCAGACTTATACGGTCTGTGCCAGAGCTGGTGGTGGGAGGCAGGACTGGTAGTTGGGAGGCGGGGATAGTGCTGGGCAGACTTATACGGTCTGTGCCAGAGCTGGTGGTGGGAGGCGGGGTTGGGAGGCGAGGACAGGGCTGGCCAGACTTATACGGTCTGTGCCCTGAAGAGGACAGGTACAAATAAAAGTAGCATATATGAATTTATCTTGTTGGGTAGACTGGATGGACCGTGCAGGTCTTTTTCTGCCGTCATCTACTATGTTACTTTCTCTTTCCCTGGGGGGCTCACAATCTAAGTTTTTTGTACCTGGGAAAATGGAGGTTTAAGTAACTTGCCCAAGATCACAAGGAACTGCAGTGGAAATTGAACCCAGGTTAGCAGGATCAAAGCCAACTGCACTAACCATTAGGCTACTCCTCCGCTCCGTGGGTTACTTGTACCTGGGGCTATGAAGGGTTAAGTGACTTGCCCCATTTGAACCCAGTTCCCCAACCCACTGTAATAATCATTAGGCTACACAGTTGGTCCCAGTACAGATCCCTGCAGCACTCCACTATTCACCCTCCTCCATTGAGAGAAATGTCCATTTAATCCTACCCTCTGTTTTATGTCTAATAAACAATTCTTAATCCATCATAGAACATTGCCTCCTATCCCATGGATTTTTAATTTTTCATGAGGAACTTTGTCAAAAGCTTTCTGATAAACTACATCAACCTGCTCCCCTTTATCCACATATTTATTCACACCTTCAAAGAAATGAAGCAAATTGGGAGACAAGACTTTCCTTGGCTGAACCCATGCTGACTCTGTCCCATTAAACCACGGTTGTCTATGTGTTCAGTGATTTTAATCTTTATAATAGTTTCCACTATTTTACCCGGCACTGAAGTCAGGCTGATGACCCTTGGTGGATAGTTATAGCTTTATCCTCGGCATTCATCACTCTCGCTGGAACTATTTCCTCCTGGGATCATGTGATCGCATACACCAGTAGCAACTCCTCTGACTTTCACTGACTCCAAGTCCACTGTAAATCCAGATTTTAATTAGACCTCATCAAATGGAAAATCCTCTACAATAAAGACTACAGCATCTTGCCTCTTCGACTCAAATGTTTTCATGCTAGAACCCTGCCATCTTCTCACAAGAATCGTTTGTGGATTTTATCTCCTAAGGAAGTGAAACATAGAAACATGACAGCAGATAAAGGCCATATGACCCATCCAGTCTGCCCATCCTCTGTAACCCCTAATTCTTCCTGTTCCTAAGCGATCCCACATGCTTATCCCATGCCTTTTTCAATTCTGGAACAGTCCTCGACTCCATCACCTCCACCGGGAGGCCATTCCACACCTCCACCACCCTTTCTGTGAAATAATACTTCCTTAGGTTACTCCTAAGCCTCTTCCCTCTTAACTTTGTCATATGCCCCCTCATTCCAGAGCTCTCCTTCATTTGAAAAAGGCTCTCTTCCTGTACATAAGTGCCCTTGAGATATTTAAACGTTTCTATCATGTCTCCTCTCTCCCTCCTCTCTTCCAGTGTATACATGTTGAGGTTCGTAAGCCTGTCCCTATAATTTTTGCATTCAAGACCGCTTACTAATTTCGTAGCCGCCCTCTGGACCGACTCCAACCTGTTTATATCTTTCCTTAGGTGCGGTCTCAAGAACTGCATGCAGTACTCCAAATGAGGCCTCACCAGAGACTTATACAACGGCACTATCACCTCCTTTTTCCTGCTGGTCATGCCTCTCTTTATGCACCCAAGCATCCTTCTGGCTTTGGCCGTCGCTTTTTCTACCTGTTTGAAAGCTTTAAGGTCGTCAGACACAATCATCCCCAAGTCCCGCTCTTCCTTCGCACACTGAAGCACTTCACCCCCTATACTGTACCATTCCCTCGGATTTTTGCAACCTTAGTTGCCAAATATCGGTCCATTCCTCTAGCTTTGCTAGGTCCTTCCTCATGTCATTTACATGAAACTAGGAAAGATAAAAAGCCCTTCTCAAGTTCCAAGGTTCTTTATTTTTTTTGATACCCTGCCCATGAGTGAGACTTTCTAAGCAGCATTACAATTAAAAACTAGATATGAGAAAAAGGAATAAAAGAAAGTTAACAATCGTAAAAAAGGAATCAAACTGAAAATGAAAGTGCTGGTCAGTCAAAACTCAAACCTTTCCCTGCCTCAGAAAGAAAACCCACAGGAAGCATTATGGTTGAGGCAGGCAGAAAGCATCACACGACAAGTGGCGTAGCCACAAGTGGGCCTGGGTGGGCCAGGGTCCACCCACTTAGGGCTCAGGCCCACCCAACAGTAGCACACATTTAGCGGTAGCTGGTGGGGATCCCAAGCTCCGCCAGCTGAAGACGTCCCCCTGATGGTAACAGGAACGCTACTCTCCACGATACCGGCACCTGCGCATGCTCAGTTTTCAGCGCATTCCTGATGCAGACTGCCAAGGTGGAACGAAGCGTTTTCCCGCCAGCTGAGATATTTTTGTGGTGGAGGTGGGAGAACACTTGGTGCCCACCCACTTCTTGCCTAGGCCCACCCAAAATCTGTTGTCAGGCTACGATCCTGTTTTTGTTAGGCCTTAAATTTATCAAAAGACGTTTCCAATTGGAGCGAAACAGGGAGGGCATTCCATAAGTTCGGCCTGTGATGCTACAGATAGTTTTTCTGATGGAGTCAAATACAGCCTGCCTGATTGATGGAATCACAAGTCGATTCTGAGAGGATGATCTAAGAGCTTGAGATGGTCTATAATGTATTGTTCATCGAGAGAGGTATAAGGGTTGGCCACTATGGTAGATTTTATGTGATCTTATGAATAATTGGCAGCCGCTGCATCTCTCTAAGCAGAAGGGTCACGTGGTCATAATTTATTTTATTTGTTACATTTGTATCCTACATTTTCCCACCTTTTTGCAGGCTCAATGTGGCTTACATAATACCGTAGAGGTGATCACCATTTCCAGTAGTGAAACAAATACAGAAAGTTGTTGTGGACGAATAAGGTTCATGTGTTATACACACATTGGGGGATCGTAGAGAAGAAAAGTTGTATAGAGTCTTTTACAAGCTTTGGTTTTGTTGTGTTGCGAGGTTTAGGCACTTAGGTTGGGTCGGTTGGGTATGCCTTTTTGAACAGGTTGGTTTTTAGTGATTTCCGGAAGTTCAGGTGGTCGTACATTGTTTTCACAGCTTTTGGTAGTGCATTCCACAGTTGTGTGCTTATGTAGGAGAAGCTGGATGCATAGGTTGATTTGTATTTGAGTCCTTTACAGCTTGGGTAGTGGAGGTTAAGGTATATTCGTGTTGATCTGATTGTGTTTCTTATTGGTAGGTCTTTGAGGCCTGTCATGTATCCCGGGACTTCGCCGTAGATGATTTTATGGACCAAGGTGAAGATTTTGAAAGCGATATGTTCTTTGATTGGTAGCCAGTGTAGTTTTTCTCTGAGGGGTTTGGCGCCTTCGAATCGTGCTTTTCCAAATATAAGTCTGGCTGCTGTATTTTGAGCGGTCTGAAGTTTCTTTATGAGTTGTTCTTTGCATCCCGCGTAGATTCCATTGCAGTAATCTGCATGGCTTAGTACCATTGATCGTATCAGGCTGCAAAATGTTTCCCTCGGGAAGAAAGGTTTGACGCGTTTGAGTTTCCACATTGAGTTGAACATTTTCTTAGTTGTAGATTTAACTTGGCTCTCAAGTGTAAGGTTACAGTCAATAGTAACGCTGAGGATTTTCAGGCTGTCTGCGATAGGGAGGGTGTAGTCTGGGGTGTTTATATTAGTGGGTTTGTTCGTGTTGTATTGGGATGAGAGGATGAGGCAGTGTGTTTTATCTGTATTGAGTTCTTTGAACCAGTGAGTACTTTGATTGCAGTGTTTTGCAGAAATTGCAACCGTGTAAGATCTTTTACACGACATAGAGGGGCATAATCGAACGTGAACGCCCATCTCCATGGGCGTCTATCTCAGAGAACGGGTACGTGAAGGGGCGGGACAGACCGTACTTTTCGAATAATACGGTTGGTGCCGGGCAAATGCATTGGATTTGGGCGGATTTGAGCTGGGCAGTATCGTTTTTCAGCAATAATGGAAACCGAAGGCGCCCAGCTCAAAAACGAACAACTCCAAGGCATTTGGTTGTGGGAGGGGCCAGGATTCATAGTGCACTGGTTCCCCTCACATGCCAGGACATCAACCGGGCACCCTAGGGGGCACTTGTAACAATTAAAAAAAAATTAAAATACCTCCCAAGTCAACTTCCCTACGACTTCCCTATGAAGAAAGACTAAGGAGGCTAGGGCTTTTCAGTTTGAGAAGAGACGACTGAGGGGAGACATGATAGAGGTATATAAAATAATGAGTAGAGTGGAACAGGTGGATGTGAAGCGTCTGTTCACGCGTTCCAAAAATAGTAGGACTAGGGGGCATGCGATGAAACTACAGTGTAGTAAATTTAAAACAAATAGGAGAAAATGTTTCTTCACCCAACGCGTAATTAAACTCCTGAATTCATTGCCAGAGAATGTGGTGAAGGCGGTTAGCTTGGCAGAGTTTAAAAAGGGTTTGGACGGTTTCCTAAAGGACAAGTCCATAGACCGCTACTAAATGGACTTGGAAAAATCCACAATTTCGGGAATAACGTGTATAGAATGTTTGTACATTTGGGAAGCTGCCAGGTGCCCTTGACCTGGATTGGCCGCTGTCGGGGACAGGATGCTGGGCTTGATGGGCCATTGGTCTTTTCCCAGTATGGCATTACTTATGTACTTATGTCCATAGCTCCCTTCCCTTGGGTGCTGAGCCCCCCAAATTCCCCCCCCAAAACCCACTCCCCACAACTCTACACCATTACCATAGCACTTATGGGTGAAGGGAGGCACCTAGATGTGGGTACAGTGGGGTTTGGGGGCGGTTTGGAGGGCTCCCATTTACCAGCCCAAATGTAACAGGTAGGGGGGGCCCTGGGTCCACCTGCCTGAAGTCCACTGCACCCCCTAACAACTGATCCAGGGACCTGCATACTGCTGTGATGGAGCTGGGTATGACATTTGAGGCTGGCATAGAGGCTGGAAAAAAGTTTTTAAAGTTCTTTTTTTTTTTGTGGGAGGGGGTTAGTGACCACTGGGGGAATCAGGGGAGGTCATCCCCGATTCCCTCCGGTGGTCATCTGGGCAATTGGGGCACTTTTTGGGGACTTGTTCGTGAAAAAAAAAAGGGTCCAAAAAAAAGCGGCCCAAATTCTCGCTACTGCCGCCCTTCTTTTTTCTATTATCGGGCGAGCACGCCCATCTCTCCTCGGCCGATAAACACGCCCCAGTCCCGCCTTCACCACACCTCTGACACGCCCCTGTCAACCTTGTCCGTTCCCGTGACAGACTGCAGTTGGAGGTGCCCAAAATCGGCTTTCGATTATACCGATTTGGGCACCCATGAGAGAAAGGCGCCCATCTCCTGATTTAGGTCGAAATACGGGCGTCTTTCGAAAATAAGCTGGATAGTATAGAGAGCTAATTACCAGAACATGAGTCAGCGTTTGGAGAGCAGTTCAATTTAAGCAGTGCTCAGATTGAACGAAGTAGGAGCAATGTATAAAGACACCGTAGGACTACTTTGGAAATATGTGTAGTAAATATGTATCGCGCTCAATCAATGGAATCTGCTCTGTCCCTGTCTGACTTGCTGAGTTTCAGGAAGCAACTGATGACCTGCCTTTTCCATCCCCCTCGCTAGGCTTGTCTGCTCCTGTTATTTCTCTAACTAGCCGTTGAGCCCGTTAAAACGGGCTATTGGATCGCCGCTACCCCCTCCCCCCGAGGTCGCCGCTGGCCCCTCCCCCGAGTTCACCACTGCCGGTACCCCCCCCCCCCCCCCCGGAGTCGCTGCCCCCTCCACCCGGCCCGTCTCTTCGCTATTCAACTTACATCTCCGCAGCAGGCAGATCAGCTGAGCTCCCATCAGCCTTCCTTCTCTGCTTGTGTCCCACCCTCATGTGACGTAACGTCGGCGAGGGCGGGACACAGGCAGGGAAGGAAGGCCAACGGCAGCTCAGCTGATCTGCCTGCTCCGGAGATGTAAGTTGAATAGCGAAGAGACGGGCCGGGTGGAGGGGTGGCGGCGGTGGCAACTCCGGGGGGGGGGGGGGTACCAGTGGTGGCGACCTCGGGGGGGGGAGGGGGAGCGGTGGCGACCTCGGCAGTTCCCTCCCCTTTGCGCAGTTTCCCTCTCTGTCCCACTCCCCCTTCATCACATATTGACGCGGAGGCAGGACAGAGAGGGAAGTCTACTGCGCATTTGCGAGTGAGTACGGTCACTCGCCGTTTATATGTTTGATGTACTTTTTTTTATTTCCTGAACCCATACTACCTGTAGGATTTTATCTTTATTTATATAGATTTAGGTTCATTTTTGTGCTCCCTCGTTACTCTTCTACTGCTGTGTGTCCTCTTTCTTTCCCCTGTTTTATTGCTCTTTTGAAACATTTCAATTACAGTGATGTACTTTTAGCTTCAGGAAGTGTGCAAAATAAATCCAAACAAATGAATGGCAGATACCATCACTGGGGATTTGCTGCCATCTAGTGGAAAACTAAGTAATGGCAACTTCACATTTCTATCTGGTGTCAATAGAAATCAAACAAAATAAAACATAGAAAAGAAAATAAGATGATACCTTTTTTATTGGACATAACTTAATACATTTCTTGATTAGCTTTTGAAGGTTGCCCTTCTTCCTCAGATCGGAAATAAGCAAATGTTGGTAGATGACAGTATATATAAGTGAAACATCCAAGCATTTCATTGACAGTCTAAAGTCTGGTGTCAAAAGCTGTTGTTTCACTTAGGGGCACTTTTATTAAGCTGTGGTAAAAACAACTGTGCACTTACCGCAGCTTAAAATGGCATACAGCAGGAAAGGGATGTAAATAAGACCAAAAATACCACTGCAAACTGGACATATGCCCCAACAACCTAATAAAATCCACCCCTCAACACTTCATAACAGATCTCACATCGCACTTAAACTATATTTTACAACACGGACTCATCCCTAAGGATAAAGGAAACATACTACTCACCCCAATCCCTAAACATTCAAAGAAAAATGCAAATGACATACCCAAGTACCGCCCGGTTGCATCTATCCCTCTGGCAGTCAAACTAATGGAAAGTATGGTAACTAAGCAGCTTACCAATTACTTAAACAAATTCTCAATATTACATAGTAACATAGTAGATGACGGCAGAAAAAGACCTGCATGGTCCATCCAGTCTGCCCAACAAGATAAACTCATATGTGTATACCTTACCTTGATTTGTATCTGCCTTATTCAGGGCACAGACCGTACAAGTCTGCCCAGCAGTATTTCCCACCTCCCAACCACCAGTCCCGCCTCCCACCTCCGGCTCTGGCACAGACCGTATAAGTCTGCCCTCCACTATCCTCGCCTCCCAACTACCAACCTCTCTTCCCCCACCTGCTCCGCAACCCAATTTCGGCTAAGCTTCTGAGGATCCATTCCTACTGCACAGGATTCCTTTATGCACATCCCACGCATGTTTGAATTCCGTTACCGTTTTCATCTCCACCACCTCCCGCAGGAGGGCATTCCAAGCATCCACCACCCTCTCCGTGAAAAAATACTTCCTGACATCTTTTTTGAGTCTGCCCCCCTTCAATCTCATTTCATGTCCTCTCGTTCTACCGCCTTCCCATCTCCGGAAAAGATTTTTTTGCGGATTAATACCTTTCAAGTATTTGAATGTCTGTATCATATCACCCCTGTTCCTCCTTTCCTCCAGGGTATACATGTTCAGGTCAGCAAGTCTCTGCTCATATGTCTTGGAACGCAAATCCCATACCATTCTCGTAGTTTTTCTTTGCACCGCTTCCATTTTTTTAACATCCTTCGCAAGGTACGGCCTCCAAAACTGAACACAATACTCCAGGTGGGGCCTCACCAACGACTTGTACAGGGGCATCAACACTTCCTTTCTTCTGCTGATCACACCTCTCTCTATACAGCCTAGTAACCTTCTCGCTACGGCCACCGCCTTGTCACACTGTTTTGTCGCCTTCAGATCCTCGGATACTATCACCCCAAGATCCCTCTCCCCCTCAGTACCTATCAGACTCTCCCCGCCTAACATATAAGTCTCTCGTGGGTTTCTACTCCCTAAATGCATCACTTTGCATTTCTTCGCATTGAATTTTAATTGCCAAACCTTAGACCATTCTTCTAGCTTCCTCAGATCCCTTTTCATGCTTTCCACACCCTCCCGGGTGTCCACTCTGTTGCAAATCTTAGTATCATCTGCAAATAGCCAAACTTTACCTTCTAACCCTTCAGCAATGTCACTCACAAATATATTGAACAGAATCGGCCCCAGCACCGATCCCTGAGGCACTCCACTACTCACCTTTCCCTCCTCCGAGCGAACTCCATTTACCACCACCCTCTGTCGTCTGTCCGTCAACCAGTTCCTAATCCAGTTCACCACTTCGGGACCTATCTTCAACCCATCTAGTTTATTTAAGAGCCTCCTGTGGGGAACCGTGTCAAAAGCTTTGCTAAAATCTAAGTAGATTACGTCTATAGCACGTCGATGATTCAGTTCTCCAGTTACATGAATCACAATCAGGATTTCGATCCAACCACAGCACCGAAACAGTACTAATCATTCTCCTAACCAAATTCAAACAAGCAATTGCAACTGGCAATAGTGTACTTCTCCTACAATTCAACATGTCCAGCGCGTTTGACATGGTAAACCATAAAATACTATTAAACATCCTAGAATACTTCTGTATTGGAGAAAGCATACTTTGTTGGATCAAAGGCTTCCTAACTGCAAGAACAAACCAAGTGATATCAAATTCGAGTACATCATCACCATGGAAACCAGAATGCGGAGTACCCCAAGGATCACTGCTTTCACCGACCCTTTTCAACCTAATGATGACACCTCTATAACATCGCTATCCAACCAAGGCCTTAATCCTTACATCTACGCAAACAATGTCACGATCTACATCCCGTTCAAACATGATCTAACAGAAATCACAAATGAAATCAAACACAGCCTCCAAATTATGAATTCATGGGCAGATGCATTGCAACTAAAACTCAACGCAGAAAAAAACACAATGTCTCATCCTTTCATCACAATATAATACGAACAAACCTACCACCATAAACACCCCAAACTACACCCTTCCTGTTTCAGATAGCCTGAAAATTCTCAGAGTCACAATTGACTGAAACCTCACACTAGAACGTCATGCGAAAAATACAACAAAGAAAATGTTCCACTCAATGTGGAAACTCAAAAGAGTAAAACCTTTCTTCCCAAGGGAAATATTCCGCAGCCTGGTACAATCAATGGTGCTAAGCCACCTAGATTACTGCAATGCAATCTATGCCGGATGCAAAGAACAAATCATTAAGAAACTCCAAACTGCCCAAAACACAACAGCCAGACTCATATTTATTTTATTTTATTTTTTTATTTTATTTGTTACATTTGTATCCCACCTTTTCCCACTTATTAGTAGGCCCAAAGTGGCTTACATAGTTCCGGAGAGGTGGTTACAGACTCCGGTGTGAACAAATACAGTATAGGGGTACTATTACAGTGACAAGTACAGTCAAGAAGTATCGGTAAGTACTTAGAAAAACAAAATACGAAACAGCCAAACCCCTAAGAGAAAAACTATACTGGCTCCCACTTAAAGAACGTATTACGTTCAAAATTTGCACACTGGTTCATAAAATCATTCATAGCAAGGCCCCGGCCTACATGTCAGACCTCATAGACTTGCCAACCAGGAACACAAAAAGGTCAGCACGCACATTCCTGAATCTCCACTACCCCAGCTGCAAAGGACTAAAATATAAATTAACACATGCATCCAGCTTCTCCTACATAAGTACGCAACTATGGAATGCACTACCAAATGCCATAAAAACAATGCACGACCTAACTAACTTCCGAAAATCACTAAAACCCAACCTGTTCAATAAGGCATACCACAATGATCCATCCTAAACACCAGACAACGAAACTTATACCAGAACTGGGCAAAACCAAACTCTCTATACTTGACTGCTTCAGCTACTTTGTCATGAATGAACTTTAACGCAATGCCGCTCTATTTCTCATTCCGAATATGAACTCTCAATACTTGACTGCTTAATCTACTCTGTCACTTATGAACTTTGATGCAACACCTCCTTGTATTTCTCATTCCGGAAATGGTGATCGCCATTACGGAACAATGTAAGCCACATTGAGTCTGCAAATAGGTGGGAAAATGTGGGATACAAATGCAAAAAAGAAATAAAATAAATAAATAAATAATGCCTCTGTATCACTCCATGGTGCGACCTCACCTTGAGTATTGCGTTCAATTCTGGTCGTTGTATCTCAAAAAAGATATAGCGGAATTAGAAAAGGTTCAAAGAAGAGCGACCAAAATGATAAAGGGGATGGAACTCCTCTCGTATGAGGAAAGGCTAAAGAGGTTAAGGCTGAGACGGATGAGGGGAGATATGATTGAGGTCTACAAAATCCTGAGTGGTGTAGAATGAGTAGAAGTAAATCGAGTTTTTACTCATTCCAAAAGTACAAAGACTAGGGGACACTTGAGGAAGTTACATGGAAATACGTTAAAAACAAATAGGAGGAAATATTTTTTCACTCAACAAATAGTTAAGCTCTGGAACTCTTTGCTGGAGTATGGACTTATGTACTTATGTCCATAGCTCCCTTCCCTTGGGTGCTGAGCTCCCCCAAATCCCCCCCCCCCAAAACCCACTCCCCACAACTCTACACCATTACCATAGCACTTATGGGTGAAGGGAGGCACCTAGATGTGGGTACAGTGGGTTTTGGGGGCGATTTGGAGGGCTCCCATTTACCAGCACAAGTGTAACAGGTGGGGGGGGGGGGGTGGCCCTGGGTCCACCTGGCTGAAGTCCACTGCACCCACTAACAACTGCTCCAGGGACCTGCATACTGCTGTCATGGAGCTGGGTATGACATTTGAGGCTGGCATACAGGCTGGAAAAAAAAAGTATTTAAAGTTATTTTTTTTGGTGGGAGGGGGTTAGTGACCACTGGGGGAGTCAGGGAAGGTCATCCCCGATTCCCTCCGGTGGTCATCTGGGCAATTGGGGCACTTTTGGGGGACTTGTTCGTGAAAAAAAAGGGTCCAAAAAAAGGGTCCACTGTTACCACTGGAGGAGGTGGTATCAGTGGTTAGCGTAACTGGGTTTAAAAAAGGTTTGGACAAATTACTGCAGGAAAAGTGCATAAGTCTCACCACCATGTGGATGTTGCTGTTTTATATTCTGTTACTTGGTTTTTATTATCACACATTAACCACCTATTTCACATTTCACTTTAATGTATGTCAGTAGACCTTCACATTCACTTCAGTTTACTTCATAGGTACACATGTTCACCACAATGAATGTCACATTGTATCAGGGTACTGTGTTCAGTTTTGGAGGCCATAAAGGTGGTAAATAAATCTTAATAAATAAATAAATAAAGATGTAAAAACACGTGAAGCGATGCAAAGAAAAGCTACAAGAATGGTATGGGATTTGCGTTGCAAACTTTATGAGGAGAGACATGATGCCCTGAACATGTATAACTTGGAGGAAAGGAGAAACGGGGTGAGATGATACCTTGCAAATATTTGAACGTCTGTATTAATTTGCAAACAAACCTTTTCTGGAGACGAGAAGGCAGTAGAACTAGTAAATCTAGACTGAAAGCCCACCTCTTTAACGTTGCTTTTGACTTGTAACCACTCGCCTCCACCTACCCTCCTCTCCTCCTTCCTATACACATTAATTGATTTGATTTGCTTACTTTATTTTTTGCCTATTAGATTGTAAGCTCTTTGAGCAGGGACTGTCTTTCTTCTATGTTTGTGCAGCGCTGCGTACGCCTTGTAGCGCTATAGAAATGCTAAATAGTAGTAGTAGTAGTAGTAGACATAAATTGAGGTTGAAGGGGGGCAGACTCAGGAGTAATGTCAGGTGGATACGTGGAATGCCCTCCCACGGGAGGTGGTGGAAATGAAAACAGTAATAGAATTCAAGCATGCGTGGGATAAACACAAAGGAATCCTGTTTAGAAGGAATGGATCCAAGGAATCTTAGTGGAGATTGGCTGGCAACAGCAACACCAGTTATTGGGAAGCAAAACCAGTGCTGGGCAGACTTCTATGGTCTGTGCCCTGATCATGACTGAATAGATATGGATGGGCTGGAGTGTAAATTTGAAGGGGCTTCGACATTAACTTCAGAACTCTTCTACAGTCTGTACCCTGAGATTGGCTAAGAGAAATCAAGCTGGGGTATACATATAAAGTATCGCATACCATGTAAAATGAGTTTATCTTGGGCAGACTGGTTGGACCCGTACAGGTCTTTATCTGCCATCATTTACTATGTTACTATGTTATATGCATATCCTTATCTACTAAAAGCTTTTAACAAAGTTCACAGTCAGTAAATGTTTAAGCTGTTTTGTATAGTATCTTGCCCTAGACATGACATTAACATTGGTCAGCAAAAATACATGTTTTGTTCCATTCTCAAGATGCCCCTCCTTCTCCATGACCTTAAGCAAGCTTCCATAACCGTCTCCACCCCCACAGACATCTGTGTCTCAGTAAAGGGCCCACTTTCCCTTCTCCCATCACTTGCCCAACAAATCACACTAAATGCGTAAACGGGTCCAGTCTAGTCAGGAGGAGTGTAATTGGCCATAGTTGTGATGATAGTTGAATAGATTTGATGTTATAACTATATTGAAATTATGTTACCCATATTTTGATATCCTGTTTGACTGTTGACTGGAAGATAAAGGAGCTTGAACAGGAAGGTATATTTAAATATCTAGGACTGGAGGAGGGAACAACTATCGAGCAGAAATCGCTGAGAGCAAAATTCAGTAAAGAATATTATAAGAGATTAAGGGGCTCATTTTCAAAACAAAAACATCCAAAAAATGTCATTTAAGGTGGCAGAAGGACGTTTTTCTCTCAAAAATGTCCAAGTTGCAATTCTGACGCCTCAGTTTTGCTTCACAGTTCGTCCATATTTCAAGAGGGCCATGCTGAGATGTGTACCCAAATTTTATTGCTCCAGGAACTGACAAGATAGGAAACAAACCAACTATTATAAAAATAAAGGCTATTTACAAGCAAGTGAAACTGACAATAGATAAAAACATGATTAATGTCACGATTGTGTCCGTGACCCCTCTTTTGACTCATCTTTTCTGCTGGTCAGCTCATGAGCTGACTTCTATCTGTATTGTTGTGTTTGTCCTGTGTGTTCCAAGCCTCACTTTGGTGTTCAGAGTGTAGGGTTTCTACTTCCTGTGTGTTCCAAGCCTCACTTCGGTGTTCAGTGTGTATTTCCTGTTCTCCATGGACAGTGGGATCATCTAGCCACACAGTTGAAGTGACGTCAGGGTGACGTTACGGACCCGGGCTTGATTTCTTAATTAGGGTGCCTGTGTGCACTTCTGCCTTTAGCCTTAATCCGTTGTTTGTCAGCTTTGTGTTCTGCCTAGTCTGCCTTGCTTGTTCTAGTCTCCTCTACCTTAGCTTCTGCCACTGTTCTGTTGTTTGTCTGTGTGGGTCAGCTTTGTATCCTGCTTGTCTCTGCCCTGGTTGTCTTCAGCTATAGTCAGCTTCTGTTCCCCTTCTGTTTGTATCTGCCCTGTCTTCAGCTTTGGTTCTGACCCTGCTTGTCTGTCTTTTCCCTGGTAGTCTTTAGCTCCAGTCCCTTTCCTGCTTGTTTCCGCTCTGTGTGCTCCTGTTTCTGCCAAGCTTGTTTGGAAATCCTGAATCCTAGATCTGTTTGACAGAAAATATTTGTATTATTTTGACTTATAAACCACTTGTCCCTGAAACATGCTCAAACAACATAGTAACATAGTAGATGACGGCAGAAAAAGACCTGCATGGTCCATCCAGTCTGCCCAAGACAAACTCATATGTGTATACCTTACCTTGAATTTGTACCTGTCCTTTTCAGGGCACAGACCATATAAGTCTGCCCAGCAGTATTTCCCGCCTCCCAACCACCAGTCCCGCCTCCCATCACCGGCTCTGGTACAGACCGTATAAGTCTTCCCTCCCCTATCCTCGCCTCCCTCCCAACCACCACCCCCTCTTCCCCCCAACTGCTCCGCCACCCAGTTTCAGCTAAGCTTCTGAGGATCCATTCCTTCTGCACAGGATTCCTCTATGCATATCCCACGCATGTTTGAACTCCGTTACCGTTTTCATCTCCACCACCTCCCGCAGGAGGGCATTCCAAGCGTCCACCACCCTCTCCGTGAAGAAATACTTCCTGACATCTTTCCTGAGTCTGCCCCCCTTCAATCTCATTTCATGTCCTCTCGTTCTACCGCCTTCCCATCTCCGGAAAAGATTTGTTTGCGGATTAATACCTTTCAAATATTTGAACGTCTGTATCATATCACCCCTGTTCCTCCTTTCCTCCGGGGTGTACATGTTCAGGTCAGCAAGCCTCTCTTCATACGTCTTGGAACGTAAATCCCATACCATCCTCGTAGCCAGGGCCGTGCCAAGGGTCTCTGGTGCCCCCCTGCAGACTATCAGTTGGCGCCCCCCCCCCCCCCCCCCGGTTTGGCACAAGATGCAAAGGAAATAGGAGCTGAAAGATGGAGTGCATCTTTGTGGGATTGCTGAACAAATAAAGGGTTTACAACCACTTAGCTTTATGTTTCAACATTTTTATTGATGAGGAAATAAACATGGTATAACAGATACCATAAAATATAAAACTTCAACAGTACAATGGAACATCACATATAAGTATTGAACAGACCATCATCAAATTTTTATACTTTTCCCCCTCTCCGCTGTATGTGCCAACCAATATTGGGGATAGTGTGTTTAAACTTCAGACCATGTGTACTTCCAAGGCAACTCACAGTAGGTTAAGGAGCAAACTTCGCCCCCATGGACTAAGTCCTTGTATATATCGGCCTCATATTGACATTAACTGTTTTTTTCTTTTCGGGGCTCCCTTACAACCACTTAGCTTTTCGTGCTTTCATGTTCACGAAATTAGTAATTAAATCTTTGATATCTAACTGGGCACATATATCATTCTCAATAGCAATCATGGCAAGGCTTACAAGCCTTTCTTGCGAAATACTTGATCACAAATAATTTTTTATGATTTTTAACCGTGAAAATGATCGCTCACCATTTGCCACACTGACAGGAATTGTCAGCAATATTCTTAGAATGATGCTCACATTTGGGAATGGGAGGCTATTTGATAGAACAAATTTTAGACTTTCAAAAGGAGTATGAAAATGGCACAATTCGGTCTTAAACAGATCTTTAAAGGCACATAGTTCATCATACAGTTCAGTTCCATTGATGTCCTTATTATCACCATCTGATAAATGAAGTTGCAAATCATTGCAATACTGTTGGAGCTGTTCATGATCTGTTTCGGCAAGTTTATTTATGTTGTACAGCAATTTGAATTGATTGTAGTGTTGTTGTAATTGATCAAATCTTTCACTGAGAGAAGTCATTGCAACATCCAAAATTGTAAAGAAAAAATTTACACGAAATTTATTTTCAGGTGATTGAGGCGATTCATCTTCTTGTTCATACTGGAACTGTTTAGTCTTCTTCCTCTGACGGATTTGAGCAGTGGCTTTGAACTCCGGTTCCCCCTCAACGTCATGACAAATTTGCCGAGCAGTTTGAAGTAATGACTCATAACTGGAATCAGTACGGTAGTTAGAAATAAACGTTTTTAAGTTGTTAATGGCTGTCAAAGCAGTTGCAACATTTTCACTTTTACTCTGAAGAATCTTACTGACTGGATTGATATGATTCAACAGGTCATGCCACAGGATGAGGGAACACAAGAACTGGAAATCCTTCAACTTGGTGCTCAAAATATGCGCTTCATATTTTGATTCATTGTCATATTTCTCATCACTAAGAATCTCATACAGAGCATCATAGATTTCTCCAATTTTGTGCCTGAGTGGCTGCAGAGCATCTATGCGACTTTCCCAACGAGTTTCTGAAAGAGGTTTCAATGTCAGAGAGGGAACATGCTTCCTGAGAACTGCCCAGCGCTTCGTTGATGACGAGAAAAACTTATATAACTCTTGAACTGTTCCAAAGAAGCCAATGGTCTCATGATTCACTTTGGCAGCATCATTTACAACTAAGTTCAGGCTGTGAGCTCCACATGGAATGTAGGAAGCACGAGGGTTCATGTTTAAAATCAGCCTCTGCAGCCCATTTCTTTTCCCTTTCATATTGGCTCCGTTGTCGTAGCCTTGACCCCTTATATCACCAATATTAAGATTCCAGGTGCGCAGTTGACTGATAACAGTGTCACACAGACCCTCTCCAGTTGAATCATGAACTTCTAGGAAGCCTAGGAAATGTTCTTCAATGTCTACATTTCCTTCTTTGCAGTTAACAAAGCGAATAATAACAGTCATCTGCTCAGTGTGACTGACATCTGGTGTACAATCCAATATTATAGAATAGTACTTTGCTGTTTAGATTTCAGATAAGATCTTCTCAGTGATGGCATTGCCCAAAAGTGAAATAATTTGATTTTGTATGCGATTGCTCAAATAATGGATTTTGGATTCCTCTTTTACAGCCCTCCTTATATGTGCTGCCATGACAGAATCAAACTTTCCAAACAGTTCAACCAGTTTAAGAAAGTTGCCATTATTTCTTTCAAACAGCTTTCCAGATGTGCCTCGTAGAGCCAGACATTGAGATCCAAGAAATTTGATTATTTCGATGAGCCTTTCAATTACATCTGACCAATGTTTTTTTTCTAGCTCATACAGCCTTTGTTGCTGTGAATCAAGTGTAGTTTTGTTTTTCAGATTCTTTTTGAAGTCGATCCACATTTTTGAATGTTTCATATGAGCTAGACTTGTTTCATGTGTAAGCAGTGCTTTGGATAAACTCCTCCAGTTGTTGTAGCCAGTCGATATAAAACTACTCGATGATTCACTTGGATCTGTTGGTGAAAACAGTTTGCAGCAGAAACAGAACACGTGATCTGTGGAAACCGAGTACAGTAACCATGGTCTTGGCAAAAGTTCACCATTTTCCATTTTTCGGTTGTAGTATATATCGCTGAACTTGCGTCCACTAGAGTTTGCGGGATACAAAATGCCTTTCTTTTGAACAGGTCCTGATTCTGTGAGAATAAGTCTTACTTTGTCAGTGAGTTTTGGCCATTTTGCTGGATCAGATAGCTCAGGTGCCAAGGAATCTGAAGGGCTTGATCCAGAGGTACTTGTACCTGGTTGGGGGTCTTCCTCCTCCTCCTCCTCATCATCATCATCAGTGAGAATAAATGAACAGGAATCTTCTGATTGTTGGCTGGCAATGACTTTTTTCGTTGGGCTTGATCCAGAGGTACTTGCACCTGGTTGGGGGTCTTCCTCCTCCTCCTCCTGAGAGTACTCACCAGTCACTTTTAATCGTTTGACAAAGCTATATATTGCTCCTGCTTGCTTCTGGATGGCTTCTTCTTTTGCTGCTTTTCTTTTTCTGTTTTGCCAACCTGACAGTTTCTTTTTAGTTGCCATCACAACCACGACCAGTTTGTGTGAACACTCAAAAGCTCTTTGACTTTTATACTAAAAACAAACCAACAACAACAAGAATCATTGTCAGTTTGCAGCATGAATGTGTCTGTATAACACAGAGTGTGTGTGTCTCACAGACAGAGATCATGTGTGTGTATGTGTGAAAGTGACAACGGGGGGCGTAATTGTGAGGGTGCGGGAGAGTGTGTGTGTCTCACAGACAGAGATCGTGTGTGTGTGTGTGTGTGTGAAAGTAAGGGTAGTGGGGTTGTTTTTGACGACTGGTTGTTGTGTTGTAGCGGATGGTGTGGACGTCGGTCAGGTTTCCTCTTACCTCTTGTGCTGTTCTGATGGATGTTCAGAGCGCAGGGCAGGCTGGCAGGATTAGCAGTCTTCCCAAAGTGTACCACTTTGCACTTGCCAACATTAAATCTCATCTGCTATTAAGATTCCCAGTCTTCCAACTTCCTAAGGTCTTCCTGCAATTTTTTACAATCCGCATGCATTTTAATAGATTTGAATTGTTTTGTGTCATCTGCAAATTTAATTTCCTCACTCATCATTCCCATTTGCAGATCAGTATTTATTTATTTATTTATTTATTGCATTTGTATCCCACATTTTCCCACCTATTTGCGGGCTCAGTGTGGCTTACAATAAGACATGAATAATAGAAATACATTTGATACGACTAAGTTATGGATTACATTGAACAGAGTTGTGCGAGACATTCGAATATCAATAGGAGTATAACAATGGGACATCAACATGGAAACATTAGAAGGAGACAATGGGAAAAAGGGCATTGTTAGAACCCTGGTATATAATGTACTTTGTTTCATGAGTAAGTGAATGATTGACAGGATAGAGGGATGGGGGATCAGAAGTGGATGTGTATTGAGTTGGTGACCAGTGAGTGTGGTTTCTAAGTGTTTTGGCTCTTTCCGTAAGTTTGTTCAAATAGGTGAGTCTTCAGTAGTTTACGGAAGGAGGCTTGTTCACTAATCGTTCTTAGGTTGCGCGGTAGTGTATTCCAAGACTTAGTGCTCATGTAGGAAAAGGTTGACGCGTGTATCGTCTTGTACTTCAACCTCTTGCAAGTTGGGTAGTGAAGGTTGAGGTGAGTTCGGGATGATTTTTTGGCGTTTCTGGGTGGTAGGTCTATTAAATCAGTCATGTACGCTGGGGCTTCACCGTGAATAATCTTATGGACTAACGTGCAAATTTTAAAAGTAACGCGGTCCTTGAGTGGAAGCCAATGTAGCCTCTCACGCAGTGGTTTTGCCCTTTCATATTTAGGTTTTCCGAGGATGAGCCTGGCTGCTGTGTTCTGGGCTGTTTGAAGTTTCTTCAGTATTTGCTCTTTGCAGCCTGCGTATAATGAGTTGCAGTAATCCAAGTGGCTGAGGACAAGGGATTGCACTAGGCTGCGGAAGACGAATCTAGGGAAGAATGGTCTTATCCTTTTCAATTTCCACATGCTGAAGAACATTTTCTTGGTTATGTTGTTTGCGTGAGTTTCAAGTGTTAGGTGGCGGTCGATTGTCACACCGAGGATCTTTAGCGTTTCTGAGATTGGAAGTTTTAGGTTTGGTGTGTTTATCACATTGACTTCGGTTGTGTTGTATTGGGAGGTGAGTATCAGACATTGGGTCTTTTCCGCGTTTAGTTTCAGGCGGAATGCATCTGCCCATGTGTTCATGATATGTAGACTTTTATTGATTTCGTTGGAGATTTCTTTGGTGTCTTGTTTGAATGGGATGTATATTGCCACATCGTCGGCGTATATGTATGGGTTTAGGTTTTGTTTTGATAGGAGTTTTGCTAGAGGGATCATCATTAGGTTGAATATGGTTGGCGATAGAGGTGATCCTTGTGGGACTCCACATTCCGGTATCCATGCCTTGGACTTGGTTGAGTTTGATGTGACTTGATACGAGCGCAGGGTTAGGAACCCCTTGAACCAATTCAGGACGTTTCCTCCGATGCCAAAGTATTCAAGTATGTGTAGTAGGATTCCATGGTCAACCATGTCGAAGGCGCTTGACATGTCGAATTGTAGGAGGAGTATATTGTTGCCCGTTGCGATTATTTGTTTGAATTTAGTCATAAGGGTGACTAATACTGTTTCTGTGCTGTGATTCGAACGGAATCCTGATTGGGCATCATGCAGTATTGAATGTTTGTCTAGGTAGCTTGTGAGTTGTTTAGTTACCACACCTTCTGTTATCTTGGTTATTAGTGGTATGGATGCTATTGGCCTGTAGTTGGTTATTTCGCTCGCGTTTTTCTTTGTGTCTTTGGGAATTGGTGTGAGTAAGATTTTTCCTTTTTCTTCTGGGAAGAGTCCGTTTTGTAGCATGTAGTTTATGTGGTTAGTTAGGTTTATTATGAATTGTTGAGGAGCAGATTTCATGAGGCTATTTGGACATATGTCTAGTTTGCAGTTGGATTTGGCATATTTTTTGAGAGTTTTGGAGATGAGGTTTTCTGATAATAGTTCAAATTCGGTCCAGGTTCTGTCTGCTGGGTGTGTTCCTTCTTCTGGGTCTAGACAGTCTAGGAGAGTGGTGTATTCTGTAGGGCTGGCGGGTATTTTGTGTCGTAATAGTACAATTTTCTCCTTGAAGTAATTTGCAAGGTTGTCGACACTTGGTATATCTTTGTCATTGGTTGTAACAGGTGTGGTGTCTAACAGTTTGTTCACGAGGTTGAAGAGTTTATGTGTGTCTTTGTAGTTTGGTCCTATTAATGTTTTATAATGTAGAATTTTTGTCTGTTTGATAGTGTATTTGTATTTTCTCCGTAGTTGTTTCCAGTCATTTAGTGTTTGTTCGTCTCTCTTTTTATTCCAGGCTCGTTCAAGTCTCCTGACTTGTGATTTCAGTTTTTTTAGTTCTTCGGTGAACCATGGATTTGCATTTTTCCTGTGTGATGTTCTGGTTTGGGCTGGGGCGATTTTGTCTAGTGTCGTTGTGCTTATATCGTCCCATTCTTGGAGGAATTGGATGGTGTTAGCGTTTGTAGTCCATTCGCTCTGGTAGATTTGTTGCCAGAATGTTGTGGGGTCTATTTTTCCTCTCGTTGTGTAGGTTGTTCGCTCATGTTTTTTGATTGTGTTTAGTTGTGTTTTTCGCCAGAAAAGAGTAACGTTTGCTTTATGGTGGTCTGACCATAGTGTGGGTGTCCATCTTGTATTGGTGAGTGTGATAGTTGAGTCCGGTTCGAGTCTATTTGTTATTATATCTAGTGTGTGTCCTTTTTTGTGGGTTGGTTGTAAGCTGGGTGTTTGCAGATCCCAGAGTTGTAGGAATTCTTTGAATTCTCGTGTGCTTGGTAGGTTGTCATCTTCTAGGTGTAAGTTGATGTCGCCTAGTATGAGGATGTTTGAGGCTGATACGCAGGTATTCGAGATGAAATCCATGAGTTGTGTTTGGGTGTCTTGCCATTTTCCTGGCGGCCTGTAGAATAGGATTGTGTTGAGGTGTCCTATTAGGCTTGGATGGTTGATTCTTGTCGATGCAATTTCGAGTTGTGGTGAGGTAGATTCACCTGTGATTGTGATGGTGAATTCAGGTTTGTATATTATAGCTATTCCGCCTCCTCTTTTTTCTCCATTTCTTGTCCAGTGCGTGATTTTGTATTCTGGTGGGCATGTTTGTAGGATGGCGGGGTCTGTAGGACTATGAAACCAGGTTTCTGTGATAAATAAGAGGTCTAGTTTGTCTGTGGTAATCCAATCTAGTATGTCTACTGAGTTGCTTACTGCTGATCTTGCATTGACGTATCCTAGTTGGATTGGGTGATGTGGTTCCGAGGTGGGGTTAGATGTGTTTATTTTTATTAACTGTCTGTTTCTTCGGTGGTTGGGTTTGTGGTTGTCACTGTTTTCCTTATTTTGTCGGTGATGTACATATCCGGGGTTTATTCCAGTTGGTTGGT
The DNA here is from genome assembly GCF_901765095.1 of Microcaecilia unicolor. Taxonomy (NCBI): domain Eukaryota; kingdom Metazoa; phylum Chordata; class Amphibia; order Gymnophiona; family Siphonopidae; genus Microcaecilia; species Microcaecilia unicolor. Next base: position 101,069 of record NW_021963248.1, read on the forward strand.
TGTTGTGTCTTTGATCTGGTAGGTTGTTTAAAGGTTGTGCATAGGATTGGTGATATGTAAGTGGGTTGTTGTGGTTATTGTTTTGGGCGTGCATTATGTGTATGTGAGTGTTATGGGGATTGTGAGTAGTGGGGTTGTTGTTGTTTAGGTTGTGGGTTGTGTTTGGGTGTAAGAATATAATCAGACACTGGATGGTTATGAGTATATTGCTGGTGTTCATTTCTATGTGTTGTACGCTGTGACAAATAGGCATCTGGTGTACATTTGAGCGATACAAGGTTTGCAATTGCATTTGAGCTTAGCTACAATTCAAGCGGGTAGTGCTGACATTTTCAATTAAGCTTAGTAACAATTTAATTTAATTTAGAGCTGGCAGCATTTCAGTGCTAGGCAGGCGCAGTGTTGCTTATATTTGTATTTAAGTAAGGCAATAATGTAATTTAGAGCTTGGTAATAATTTATTATTACTGGGCAAGCCTGCACTGAGTGCTTGACAATAGTTCACTATCAGGCATATGAGGTAGTATTTGCATTTGCGTTTATATTAGCAGCAATTTAATTTGAAGCATGGCAACAGTTAAAAGGTGCTATAAGTAAGCAGAGCAAAGCAGGGTAAAGCGAGGATTTTTTTTTTAAATTATGTAAAAGCTAAAAGCTAAAGCAGTACATGCATGCTTCCTTAGTAACAGTTCGTTATTAGATAATTTAAAGCATGGCAACAGTTGCAGGCGCTATATTGGCGTAGGATACAGTTGCTTTCATTTTAAGTAAGCAGTGCAGAGTAGAGCAAGGATTTTTTAAATTATGCTAAAGCATTGCATGCATGCAGTATTTTGTTACTCTGTTCTGCTATGGCAGGTAGTTTCTGTTCCAGGCAGGTTGGCCCTCTCAGTCGATCTTGGTTATCGACGGTCGGCTTTGGCGTCACGAACGGCAGCCACAGGGACCCGTTGCTCGGTTGTCTGGTCAGAGGAGAGCTCGACTTGCTCCCGGCGATCCTCCGGACTCGTTCCTGCGTCTTGACCAGTCCTTGGCGTTGCGTGGCCTCAGGCACTGGCGCTTGGCTCGGTGGGTCAGGTCCTGCGGTCCTGCTGGGTTCGGTGGTCAAGCTCTACGGTCCTGCTGTGGTTCGGCGAGTCGGGTTTTTTTTTTTGCAGCTCCGTTGCTTTGCGTTCTGCGGCGTCCCTCTCTGCAAGGCGCTCGGAGCCGTCAGGTCAGTTGCGGCTTGCTTGTTTTCTTCCCGCCGTCAGTCGCGGCCTAGAGGATCAGACCCGGCGTTTGTCTCTAGGTCGGGTCAGGTCCCCCGATTCAGGAAGTTTAATTAATTCCGAACAGGGGCCTTGACTTCAGCGCTGTCCGAACCCTTCCGGTCCGGTCAGGGCGCTCGTCGCTAGGTCGCCGGTTGATCAGCCACTAGCTACCTGGATGACCCAGCGAGTTCGCTCGCTCTGGGTCTGGTCGTCTGCTGGTCGATGGGCCGCGTGGCGTGGGCAGCTTCTCCGAGCCTCGTCAGTTGCCCTCCAGATCTTCGCCTAATTGGGTTTTTTTCGGTAGGGCAGGAATCGGCCGCGGTCCGGTTCCCTCCCGGTCCGTTCCGGTCCGGTCGAGGGCGGCTCAGGTGGTCAGTTCGTCTGGGGGGTCGGGAGCTCGGCGAGGGAGCTTCTTACCTGTCGGCCATTTTACAATATAGCATCGGTCCCTTTACAGATCTAGAATAACACAGCTTTAGAATTTCAACATGACATTTAAATGAACTTTAGTTGGTGCCAGTCAAGTTAGTATTAAGGTGTAAAAGTACCTACATTCAAAAGAGCCTGATTATAACAGGGTGCCTATGTGGAAAGTTAAAAAAAAGGCTCATATTTTATTTCAATTTTCTAAAAGCCAGTTTCTTATACATCTGCACACAGCTACTGAAAACAGATCTTTTCAAGAAGGCATACCATAATCATCCATCTTAAACACTAAATAATAACACTACACAGGATCTATCCCTCCCCATCTTCAAATCCTTGCTTAAAGCCCACCTCTTCAATGTCGCTTTTGGCACCTAACCATTGGACTAACCAGGAAACCCAGAATGCCCCAATTTGATTGACTGCATTCTTGTAAGCTCCTTTGAGCAGGGACTATCCGTCTTTGTTAACTTGTATAGCGCTGTGTAACCCTAGTAGCGCTTTAGAAATGTAAAATAGTAGTAGTAGTACTATACAAAACCAAAAGCCTATCACGATTGATTACCCTCCTTGCTACTCCAACACACAGAAATGTCCTTGCCTTGTTTTTCCTATCTTCCTCTTTGCCTTTCTGTTCCATCAGCTCTTATTTTCCTTTCCTGCCCTTACTCTCCCCTCCTTCGTTCCTCCCTGATTCTTGCTTGTTCTCCCCCCCCCCCCCCCCCCCCCACACAGAAATTTCCTCCTTGCCTTGTCTTTCTTTTCTTCCCCAGCTGGCCTGGTTGGTTCCAGTTCCCCGAACCTGCAGCCTCAAATGTAACTTTCTTTATCCCCCCCCCCCCCCCCCCAACAAACAGAAATTTCCTTGCCATGTTTTTCCTATCTTCCTCTTTGCCTTTCTGTTTCATCAGCTCTTATTTTCCTTTCCTTACTCTCCCCTCCTTCGTTCCTCCGAGTCTAGCTTGTTCTCTTCCCATCCCCCCCCCCCCCCCCCCCAGAAATTTCCTCCTTGCCTTGTCTTTCTTTTCCCCAGCTGGCCTGGTTGGTTCCACGTTCCAGTTCCCCCAACTGCAGCCTCAATGTAACTTTTTTCTTTATCGATATTACATTAACAACAAGTGTAGGCCAGCCAGCCATAATGAAACGTTAAGGCGAAACCGTCCTTACCAATGCCAATGATGTCCTGACCTTGTCCACCACTCTCTCTCAAAAAAAAACCCAAAATGAATGCCGATGCGGCGGACTTGCGGAGCGCTGCAGGAGCGGGCAGCAGCAGCTAATCATGCAGTGATCCAGCAGTGGCGCCGGCTCTCAGCAGTCAGTGCACTCAACGCGTCGTCGTCGTCCTTCGGAGTCGGACGGACTGCCTGTGAGGCTCCAGGCGTGATGACGTCACGCCGTGCATCACGCTGGGGCGGTGCTAACAGACGAACGACGCAGCGCACGGGAAGTCAGAAGCCAGAGCGAGCCAGCAGCGCATGTGCATATAGGCGCCAACGCGAGAGCGGTTTGTAATATGTTTTTTAATTTTATTAAATACAACATTGACTCGGCGGGCGGTGGCGGCGGCGGCGCCCTTGAACATGAGGCGCCCCCCTGCCGTGCTTACCCCGCTTACCGGGTTAGCACGGCCCTGCTCGTAGCTTTTCTTTGCACCGCTTCCATTTTTTTAACATCCTTCGCAAGATACGGCCTCCAAAACTGAACACAATACTCCAGGTGGGGCCTCACCAACGTCTTATACAGGGGCATTAAAACCTCCTTTCTTCTGCTGGTCACTCCTCTCTCTATACAGCCTAGCAATCTTCTAGCTACTGCCATTTGTGTATCTAAAAGGTAAAGTTCTACAAAACAGATGAAGATGTGATTCCATATGCCCCAATGAAAATAGAGTTTAATTCTACTTCCATTTAATTTCAATATATTCCATCATCGTTATAACACCAGGCTTCCCAGGGCAGATTAGAACAGTTAAGATGAACCCATCAGGAAACAGGATATTCTCATTGAAATTTGGCCATCTGTATTGTATACAGTGTACTTATTTAGTTTTTAGTGTAGAAAAATGAGCACAAAATACAGAGTTTAAAATTGCTGTTTCTACGTGTTAAGGAAATAAATGGGTTAATCATTTTTACATATACAGTTTCTAGAAAAGAAGCACTGTAGTTTGTCTAGCTTTGATACAGCTAAATTTAAATAAAGTACAAGAATGTGTTAATTGTATGGGTCATGAAGTTCATCCAAAAGTAGTTAAAGAATAATGACCCAGGTGCAGAATGAGGTAAGACATGGAGAAAAGTAACTGGGAAACTGAGTAGCTAGACCATATAAGGGAATAGATAATTGGACAAGCAGGATAATGAATTAGTTTCTAGGAACTGATCTAATGGTGTAAGAAAGGTATATAAGAACAGAAGGAGTTTGGGAAGTTCAGACAACTTCCTATATGAATGCTGAATTTGTCTCTCTTGCAAGAAATAAATGCTTAGAGCTTGACTTGGTCTTGTGCTGTTTGTGAGTATAAAAGGTTACATTTTCATGACACTACCAGCTATAATAATTTTTAAAGCTGTTTAGTGATATTCAATTGTGATTTCAGGATATTCATATGTACAGATGGGAAGCTTTCAAATAAATTAAAAAGCTGTCCAGTAAGAAACAAAAACCTTTTGTCCTCCACCTTTTAAGGCACCTGAGCAGCAGCTCCTAGGTTTGCTTGCTTTGTTTTGAGTGAATGAGGATGACGGCTGCGCTGGGAAGGGGAAACTGGCTTTCTTGCTTACAGTGGACTAGATAGGCTCACCTCCACTCCTGTTTATTTAACCTCCTTCACCCAAGGAACGTGAATGACCCATTCTCCAAAGACAAGCAGGCTGATATTCTCACAAGTGGGTGACGCCACGTCGGCCCCGGAGGATTTTAAAGCAAAATCTCAAAATCTCTTTACGGCGTTCCGTCGCGCGAGCGATCGTACTGCGCATGTGCGCACACCTATTCCCGCTCGCCGAGCGGACACGCCCCTCAGTTTTTCTTTTTCCGCGTCTGAGGAGACACGGAGTTCGTTAGGGCTTCGTGTTTTCTTCAGGTCTTCGGAGTAAATCTCTTTTTTATTTTTTATTTTTATGGCAGGCTCATTGTGGCTTATATATACAGGTATTTTTTGTACCTGAGGCAAGAAAAAATTTAAGTAATTGCCAGAGTCACAAGGGGCTGTGCCTCAACGAAGCATATAAGCTTCTCTTTTTCTTTTTTCTTGAAAGTGCTGGTATATTGTTATCTGTGGGCTCTCTCTAGCCAGCAAATAAAACAAGCCCACATTTTTTGATCCATTTATTAAAACTTAAACAAATTGCTCTCGAGAGCTGTGAGAGCCTGCTTCAGCACACTACTGTTCACAAGTGGTGAAGGTGTATGTCACAGGAAAAACCAGGAACCTAAGCAGGTGCATCCCTGGTCAGCCACTGAATGGGCAGCCTGGTGACACAATATCAGTGGTGTAACCTTTGAAGTGAGTCTCCACCCGTCTCGGCGTCTCCTGCTCTGCAGGTCATTCGGACGCATCGGCGGAAGTGTCTTGGGCCGGATCATCTCCCTGTGAAGCGCAAGTAGTGTCTCAAAGTACCGAGACTTATTCTACTCTGCCAGGGATGCCCAAAGGACCGGATCATCTCCCTGTGAAGCGCAAGTAGTGTCTCAAAGACGAGACTTATGCTACTTGTCAGGGATGCCCAAAGGAGTTTCTGAAGTCCGACAGAGACCGATGCACGCTGGGTATAGTTATGCATCGAGTAGGTCTCCACCTGCCTCGGCGCCTCCTGCTTGGCAGGTCATTCGGGCGCATCAGCGGGTGTCGGTACCATCGGTGCCCAGAGCTTTGCTCCCTCTGTTATGGAGGTATTCGGGCTTCAGACATCAGTCGGTGCCGAGAGCGTTGCTCCCTCTATTATGGAGGTATCCTGGCATTGGACGTCGATACACCGCATCGGTACCGGGTATCATCGGTACCGTCGGTGCCGGGTATCATCGGTACCGTCGGTGCCGGGTATCATCGGTACCGTCGGTGCCGAGTATCATCGGTGCCGTCGGTGCCGAGTGTCATCGGTACCGGGTGTCATGGGCACCGTCGGTACCGAGTGTCATCGGTGCCGGGTGTCATGGGCACCGTCGGTACCGAGTATCATCGGTACCGGGTGTCATGGGTACTGTCGGTGCCGAGTATCATCGGTACCGGGTGTCATGGGCACCGTCGGTACCGAGTGTCATCGGTGCCGGGTGTCATGAGCACCGTCGGTACCGAGTATCATCGGTACCGGGTGTCATGGGTACTGTCGGTGCCGAGTATCATCGGTACCATGGGTGCCGTCGGTACCGAGTATCATCGGTACCATGGGTGCCGTCGGTGCCGATTGTCACCGGTGCGTCGGTACCGAGGAGTATCGGTACCGCGAACATTGGTACCATGGTCGGTGCCATGGGTCCCGTCGGTACCGGTACCATCGGTACCATGGATTCCGTCGGCACCGAGTATCATCGGTACCATGGGTACCATCGGTGCCGAGTGTCCGTCGGTACATGAGTACCGTCGATACCAAATATCATGACCAGGTACCATCGGTACCATGGGTGCCATTGGTACCAGGTGTCTTGAGCACCGTCGATACCATGTGTACCATAGGTACCGTCGGTGCTGTTGGTGCCGAATATCATGGGTACCTTCGGTACCACATGTCAAGGGTCCCTTCGGTACTAGGGTATCATGGGTACCATCGATACCAGATATCATGACTATCATCGGTACCAAGTACCATGGGTTCCATTGGTACCGGGGGTCATCGGTACCATGTGTATCATTGGCACCGTCGGTGCCATGAGTACTATCAGTACCATCGGTCACATCTCTGTTATGGAAGTCATCTGGCAGTCTGGTTTCGATTCCCTTGCATTGCCAGATGTTGTCCTTGGCTTCGAGACCATGGGTACCATTGGATGCCATGGATGCTACCGCCTCCCGCGGCATCTAGCTTTTCAACTGGTCTCCTTCACCGATGCTGCCTCTGGTATGGCTGTTCACTCGTAGAACTTACCGCGCCTCCATACCTTGGCTTCCAGGCCTAGAAATGCATGTTAAGAACAGCCATTTTGCTACAGGAGAACATATTTTTCCATAGCTGTTCTGTAGAATTGTATGTATGACAGTTGCTCTATACTGGTCAATGTTTGCATCTGAGCTGCTCTGTTTGAGTAGTTGGCTCAGTTCAATGATGGTTCATCTGATGAACATGAAGGTCATGGGGTTTTCTCTGCTGAGAATCCTCTACATCCTCTATTTGTCTTGACACATTACAATAGAGATTGTCAATCAGCCCAATACCAGATGCTCGAGGTCCTGGACTACAATCTTCAACTCAGAACTGATAGCAGTTCTAAGAACTTGCTTCGGCGCCCCCGAGGCCAGAGCATACATCCTTAGCCTCCTTTGGAGAATGGCGTACCAGGCTGGCATGATCGCGTCCAAGACCAAGTCCTGCCAGATCTTTATGAACATTCCCACCGGAGTAGGCTACATCTTTTTTCCAAGTGTCGCAAGTTCCTGTCCAATGGGTTTTCATCACTTGTATTGTGACACCTAGATTTCTGCTCTAGGTATGGTGATGCGCAGACTCTCATGACTGTGTGCCTCTCACCTGGAGGAGGAGACTCAGCAGAAAATTGCTGATATGCTGTGCATACACTTCCTCATCTCGGAACTTCTTTAAAGAGATCAGCATGCTCGTTCTAGTCAGCGGCGTGCACCTAATCAGGCTCCTGCAGCTATTCCACAGGAACCAGAGAGGGGTTTTGGAGTGGCTCCAATTCAGCATAGCCACTGTATATAAAAAACAACAAATGTCCGTACCGGCCAATCTGCCTGTCGGGGGGAAGTTCAAATTTTCTCCACCACAGGTGACTTCTATATCCTCCAACCGGGGGGTTTTTTCAAATAGTCCGGTTAGGATACATTCTCAATCTAGAATCAAGCTCTCCACATTGTTCATTGGAAGTTTAATCCTTTAGCTTCCATCAACAGTGAGTACTTGCAGAGGAACTCTCTGCCTTTCTCAGTACCAATGCAGTCGAGCCTGTTCCACAAGGGTAAGAAGGATTGAGTTTCTATCCCAGGTCCTTCCTTGTGGGTTCCGTCCCATCATAGACATAAGGGGCCTCAACAGATTTCGTTCAGGATTATTTCCCTGGGCATCCTTCTTCCCATTCTTCAGGAAGACGAATGGTTATGCTCTCTGGACTTACAAGATTCTTCTACTCACTTTGCGTCCAGCGTATGTTTTTCCTAGTGCCTAGCTGTTGTTGCAGCGTATCTTCATGGACTGGGAGTGCAAGTGTTCCCTTAACATGTTGATTGCCCGTCTCAACAGATTACAGCACAGTAATATTGAGACTTCTAGACACATGGCTTCCACAGTTCACGTCACTCCCTTGACACTTTTGCACATCTAGAGGATGTAACCCAACTGTTCGCCAGTCTTTGGAATTCCCCTCAGAGGTGGTTAATTCTCTCCATTTTGATTCTGAGGTGTCCAGTCCACCTTGCTCAGTCAAAGCTGCTGACGAAGGTTGCATCCCTCCTGGCTATCCAACCTAATTATTTTAATCAACCACACAATCGGGTTGTGATGTACTCGATAACAAAGGAGTACTGGATCTTGTCCTCTGAGTCAAGATACCATGCAGATGTAGCGGTGGGCTCGCCAACACGGCTTGTTTTCTCCAAGCCATTTTTCTAATTGGCGTAAACAGCAGTCTGGCCAACAAGCTGAGCAACTTAGTTCAATCACAAAGTCCCTCAGTTCTGTTCCAGGCTGCAGGTTCACGGCAGACTACCTTCGGATGCCTTTCTCCTTCTTTGGAGGACAAGTTTTCTGTATGCGTATCCTACCATACATCTGGTGGAAAAGACTTTGCTGATTCTCAGGCAAGATTGTGGAGCCATGATTCTGATTGCTCCTTTCTAGCTACGTCAGATACGATTCCCTCTTCTTCTGGAGTTGGAATGTTTTCCAGCTCTCATTACACAGAACGAGGGGGCACTTCTACATCCCAGCCTCCAATCTATGGCTCATACGGTCTGGATGTTGAGAGTGTAGGTTTCGTTGACTTTTCCAGAAGAGTGTCTCCCGACTCTTGCCTGCTTCCAGAAAAAGATTTCACAAAGAGGTGTTATTCTTTTCATGGAAGAGGTTTGCCGTCTGGTGTGACAGCGAGGCCCTAGATCCTGCCTCTAGTCTCTTACAGACCTTGCTTGAGTTCTTTCTACACCTGTCTGAATCTGGTCTCAAGACCAACTCGGTCAGTATTCATCTTCGTGCAATAAGAGCTTATCATCAACGTGTAAAAGGTCAGCCTTTAGCTGTCCACTTCATGACGTTTACTTCTCCCACAGTATTGAGAGAATTCCTTGTATGTGTCTAAGGGGGATTATTTCTGTTGGGCTTAGCACCCCCAATAATTTTTACAGTTGGCTCTTATGCTTCGGTCAGAGCCCCTATCACTCCTTATTCAGTATCTTGGGGTCTCAATGTCGTTTTCATCCAGCTGCTGCAAGCTCAATTCGGGCCACTGGATTCCTGTCATCTGGACCTGGAAGGTCATTTTCCTTGGTGGCTGTTCCTTCAACTCGAAAGGTCGGTGAGCTTCAGACTCTAGTAGCTCAAGCTCCTTACCTTACTTTTCATCTTAACAGAGTAGTTCTCCGTATGCAGCCAAGGTTCTTACTGGTGCTGGTATCAGAGTACCATCTGATCCAGTCAATTGTCTTGCCAACATGCTTTCTCCCTCATCTTACAAGCCCTGGCGAAAGCAAGCTGCGCACTTTTTGCGTGGAGCAGACGAGCTCCCTCGGAAGGTCCGCCCAGTTGTTTATTTCTTTTCATGCCAGTTGCTGTCGGAAACCGCATCATTTCTTCTGAAACTGGCAGATTGCATCTCCTTCATTTTGTCCAAGATGGACTGACTCTAGAAGGCCATGTCACGGCTCACAAAATTAGAGCCATGGCTGAATCGGTGACTAATCTAAAATCAGTCACTATTGAAGGGATCTGCAAAGCTGTGGCGTGGTCATCAGTCCACACATTCACATCTCACTACTGCCTTCAGCAGAATAGCCGACGCGTCAGTCGGTTTTGGGCAGTCGGGGCTGCAGAACTTCTTTGGGGTTTAGGATCCAACTCCAACCCTCCTAAGCCCATGTTTGTTCTCTTCCAGGCTACACTCATTTAGATGTTTCTTCTTTCAGGTCATTTTTTATTCTGGCCTCGCCGTTGCGAGACTCTATTGACCACTGTTTGTTGTGTAAGCCTGAAAGCTTGGGATACCCCACTTGTGAGAATATCAGCCTGCTTGTCTTTGGAGAAAGAGTAGTTACTTACCTGTAACAGGTGTTCTCCGAAGACAGCAGGCTGCATATTCTCACAAACCCTCCCACCTTCCCGTTTTGGAGTTGTCTCCTCCATCTTTTGGATATAACTGAGGGGCGTGTCCGCTCGGCGAGCGGGAATAGGTGTGCGCACATGCGCAGTACGATTGCTCGCGCGACGGAACGCCGTAAAGAGATTTTGAGATTTTGCTTTAAAATCCTCCGGGGCCGACGTGGCGTCACCCACTTGTGAGAATATGCAGCCTGCTGTCTTCAGAGAACACCTGTTACAGGTAAGTAACTACTCTTTATGTGACCTAGTAGGCAGAGCTTATCATCCTTTCAAGTATGTTGTTTTGAGTGTACAAAGATGGCGGTGGCTGCATTTGGGAGAATGAAAACTTCCTTGGATGAAGTGGCTTCAGCCTTTTCACATCATGCCGTCTCCTTGACCACACCAGGGGGAGGAGCTCTGAACATGCTCAGTCTGTTCCATCTCCTTGACCACACCAGGGGGAGGAGTTCTGTCCGTTCCATCTCCGTGACCACACCAGGGGGAGGAGCTCTGAACATGCTCTGTCCTTTCCATCTCCTTGACCACACCAGGGGGAGGAGTTCTGTCCGTTCCATCTCCTTGACCACACCAGGGGGAGGAGCTCTGAACATGCTCTGTCTGTTCTTTGTCTAGTGTCTGCAACAAGACTCAAGAGCTGCAAAGAGGGAAAAGGCTGAGAACAAAAGCAAAACCTTTCTGTCTCTGGGTCCTGGAATCCCTGCAAGACCCAGTCTCAGATCTGCAGAGGGAATTTATCTGAGACCTGGAATCAGCTCAACCTCCTCCTGTTTTATTCATCTGTCAAGGGAAATCTCCAGCTTGAATCTATTCAGAGGGGAAACAGCAGGGAAATGTCTGATCAGGTAAGAAATGATTCTCTCTCCTCTTGCACACAGGGTTCCAGCACTAACAGGAAAAGATTTCTGTCCAGTTTTTCCTGCTTTCTCTTCTCCCTCCTTATTTGTCCATGTCGAGTGAAGCAGTAGGTCTAGTTTATGCTTCTTAAAACAATAAGTACATAAGCACTGCCACGCTGGGAAAAGACCAAAGGTCCATCAAGCCCAGCACTCTGTCTCCGACAGCGGCCAATCCAGGCCCCAGGAACCTGGAAAAAACCCAAAATTCAATAATGATCAATGGACTTTTCCTTCAGGAATCTGTCAAGACCCCCTTTAAACTCAGCAAGGCCAGTTGCCGTCACTACCTTCTCCGGCAATGAGTTCCAGAGTCTAACCCAGTGGCGTTCCTAGGAGGGTGTGGTGGGTGCGGTCCGCCACGGGTGCACGCCGCTGGGGGGGGAGGCACGCGCGCCTGTCCTTCCTTCGTTCCATGCTCTCTCTGCCCCGGAACAGGTTCCGGGGCAGAGAGAGCATGGAACGAAGGAAGGACAGGCGCGCGTGCCCCCCCCCCCCCCAGCGGCGTGCACCCAGGGGGGGGGGGGCGCTGCACCCGGGGGGCGGGGCGCATCGGCGATCCGCCCTGGGTGTCAGCCCCCCTAGGAATGCCACTGGTCTAATCACGCTTTCTCTGATTTGTTTTCAACCTACCACATTCTAATTTCATCTTGTCCCCTGGTTCTATTATTGTTAGAAAGTGTAAACAAACACTTCACATCTGTCCGCTCTACCCCACTCATTATTTTGTAGACCTCTATCATATCACATCTCAGCCACCTTTTCTCCAGGCTAAAGAGTCCTAGCCGTCTTAACCTCTCCTCATAGGGTAGTCATTCCATCCATTTTATCATTTTTATCGCCCTTCTCTGCACCTTCTCCAATTCCTTTATATCTTTTTTGAGATGAGGCGACCAGAACTGAACACAAATATACTGCAAAGGTAAACAAAAGATTAAAGCTGTTTACAGCCAGCCCCAGGGTCCTTCCCTCTGTTGCCATGTGGGAAGGAGGCAGCAGAGGGAAAGCTTCAGGCCAGCTGGCGAGAGCAAGACTGTGGACCCTACCTGCAAATCTGTAGGCCTTTGAGGAGGAGGACAGTGGGAGGTAGGAAGGCATGTGGGACCCCTAGGGGGGAACAGGGTGGGGGCCAGAAGTTGCACATGAATGGAAGACAGAGAGGAAGATTCTGCATATGGATGGAAGAGAAGTGAAGTGGGGGATCCACTCTATACCTTTCAGGAAATCTAGACTGCCCCAATTTGACTGACTGTACATTTGTCCTTTAGATTGTAAGCTCATTTGAGCAGGGACTGTCCTTCTATGTTAAATTGTACAGCGCTGCGTAACCCTAGTAGTGCTTTAGAAATGTCAAGTAGTAGTAGTAGGATGGAAGGGAAGTGAAGTGGGGGATCCACATGAAGGAAAATAAAGAGGAGAGGGGGAAATGCACATGGAAGAGAAGGGGAGTGGGAAAGCAAATGAAAGGAGACTATTCTGCACATGGATAGAAGGAAAGTGTGTGTGCGAGTGTAGAAGAGAAGGCAGAGGGGACAATGCACATGAATGTTGCCATAGTAGGAAAGTGTTGCCAGATTGGGACAGATTAAAGGTCCCTCATACCCAGTATCCTATTTTCCAACAGTGGCCAAACCAATTTACAAGTACCTGGCAAGATCCCAAAACAGTAAAATAGATTTTATGTGCTTATCCTTGAAATAAGCAGTGGATTTTCCCTAAGTCCATGTTAATAATGGCTTTTGGACTTTTTTCTTTTAGGAAGTTAGCCAAACTTTTTTTTAAACCTTGCTAAGGTAACTGCTTTTACCACATTTTCTTTCAATGAATTCCAGAGTTTAATTACACATTGAAGATCAAATATTTTCTTTGATTTCTTTTCAATTTACTACTTAATAGTTTCATTGTGCGTCCCCTAGTCGTAGTATTTCCAGAAAGAGTAAACAAGCGATTCACGTCCACCCGTTCCATTCCACTCATTATTTTATTGACCTCTGTCATATCTCCCCTCAGCTGCCTCTTCTCCAAGCTGAAGAGCCTTAGCCGCTTTAGCCTTTCCTCTTAGGGGAGTCGTCATGTCCCTGCTATCTTTTTTGTCGCCTTTCTCGGTAAATTTTCTAATTCCGCTGTATCTTTTTTGAGATGCGGTGACCAGAATTGCACACAGTATTTGAGGTGCAGTCGCACTGTGGAGTGATAGAAAGGCATTATAACATTCTTATTTTCATTTTCCATTCCTTTCCTAATGCATACCTAACATTCTATTTGCTTCTCAACATTAAATACGCTCTTATCAAAACATTGCGTATTAGAATCTACATTCTCCAATTTATTTACCACCATTTGAGAAAAACTGCAATCTGAGAAACAGTGGAATTGAACATACTCTCCATACGCTGAATTAAATCCCACAAATCTCTTAATGTCATTTCTTGCTGATCCTGAATAGCTGAAGGCTGCTGAATTGGGGTAGGTGCCTGAATAGCTGTTGGCAACTTGACAAAAGTTTAATGATGAAACTGCTTCTTCCAACTGAAGCTCCAGCCTGAGGAAGGGGCACCACCTGGGAAGCCCTTATCTGACAGGCAAAGGGAGGGAGAGGTAGGGTATGCTCCAGTGAGCTCAAAGAAGCTCCAAGGGGAGAGAATACTTGATTAATTGATGGTCCAGAAGAAATCAGGTGTTTGTCCATAGGACCCAGGACACTTGTAGTCGCTGTCTTCGGCTTCACTTTACGCTTCCCCTTTGAGAATTATAGTATAGAGTCAAAACTCCGAAGGGGCAGGGTGTGTACCTTACAGCACACCCCTTTTGGCATGCCCTGCGGCCTCACACCTGTGGCGCAAATCTTCTCAAGGCAACAGGACCCTCGATATCTGCGGGTGTCCAATAGGGTGCCTGTTGGATTTGGCACCGACTCTCCCTCACAGGAGGGCTCCTCCCTCTGTAAGTTGACAACGGCAGAGAGCAGCTCCACCTCACACTATTGCCTCAGGCCACCCCCTTATTAAAGTTTGAAAAACCCTTTGCACTTAGAAATTAAAAAAAACTCTGAATGTTGATCACCTGATTCTCATAACATGATGTCTATTTTGGTGGCCCTTTACTAGGTGAAAAAATGTCAGCACCAATACAAACCCTCAAAATGACACAGTGATAGTGATTTAGGACAACTTACTGCTCTAACTGATGAAACTTATTCCGTTGTGACAGTTCCTCTGTGTACATATGCTGCACACACCGTCATGTTTCTAAATCTAACTGAGATACAATAACAATGGATACAGCAGCTGACTGTTTGCTTCGTTTTCCGTGTACCAATATGGCGGCTGTTGGGCTAAACCGGCTTCAGCTTTCTGACGTCATGCCGTCTCCTGTTCTTTCTCCAACCTTAGCTACACTAACCCACAGCCTCTTTATCTCCCACCTCTTCAGTTGTTGCTGCCTCCTCCTTCCAACTGCTAAATCAGTCAACATGAGAGATTTCCAGTGTAAGGACCAGGAAGTCTGTTCAAAATATTGGAGATTTAAGGGGACAGAACTCGTACTATATACTTCATACTATAATGTACTGGAGCTCTGATGTTACTGACTGAGGTCATATAACAAAGTCTGTTATTTATTTATTTATTTTATTTATTTATTAGGATTTATTTACCGCATTTTTGAAGGAATTCACTCAAAGCGGTGTACAGTAAGAATAAATCAAACATGAGCAATAGTCAATTAGAGCAGTAAAAATATTCAAACAACAATACAAAGTATGGCATGGTATACTACTTTTGTTACTCAACACAATCTAAATTACAGGAACCAGTGGTTTAAATTCACTCCCTTACTATATCTTCCAGTTGGTATTTGAGTATTTTCCTCCCAGCTGATACTCGATAAACTTATCCAATTAGACCTCAATGCTTCGAAGCGTTGACCGATCTCCAAGCGATCACTTTGCTCAATATTTATATGAGCGCCAACGCTATCATTAGAGCTAGTCTTATCATTGGTCCATTTAGGAATAAACAAGAAACAGGACCAATGGTAAGACTAGCTCCAATGATAGCGTTGGCGCTCATATAAATATTGAGCAAAGTGTGATCTCTTGGAGATCGTTCAAAGCTTGGAAGCATTGAGGTCCAATTGGATACGTTTATGAAGTTGAGTATCAGCTTGGAGGACAATACTCAAATACCAACTGGAAGATATAGTAAGTGATGGTATACTACTTGTAATGACAACACAATATGTACTAGAACATTATAATTGGTAGTGAAGGGTAAGGCAAAGTTGTAACATATAGATGAGTATGAAAGTAGGAAGAATTAGAAAGTAAGGTGATTGATTTGAAGAAAGTTGCACGTGAGATCAGGGAGATGGTTAAATATTATCTCAGCTAGGGTAGGAGTGGATAAACATGTCCCGCTGCATTATGTGCAGCCTTGAGTCAATCCTTGTGTGTGTGAGTGAGACTAACAAGTTAGTTACTTCTTCCATTAAAGGCTTGGTTGAAGAGCCAAGCTTTCACCTGCTTCCTGAAGTAGAGGTAGTCTTGCGTTAAGCGAAGCCTTTCAGAGAGTGCATTCCAGAGTGTGGGGGCTACTATGGAGAAGGCTTTCTTGCGGGTATCACATCATGTAATGTCTTTTGGAGACGGTCTGGTTACTGATAGTCCTTGAGAGAACCTTAGTGTGCTTGGCGGTGTGTGGAGGATCATCCTATTCTTCAGATACTCGGGGCCATTTCCTTTCAGGGCCTTGAAGATCAGACATAGAGTTTTAAATTTAGCCCTTTATTGTATTGGTAGCCAATGAAGTTTTTGCAAAAATGGTGTGATGCGGTTACGTCGCTTGCAACCTTCTATGAGTCTTGCTGCTGCATTCTGAATGAACTGGAGCTGGTGTAAGCCCTTTGTAGTCAGACCATTGTATAGTACATTTTAGTAATCCAGTCTTGATGTTACCATGACGTGCACAACTGGGATAAGATTTACCTTCTCGATGTAAGGAGAGAGGCAGCGTAGCTGTCGCAAATAGTAGAATGTCATGGTGGTGCCCAGGTTCCATGCTCTCAGTCCCCTCGGCCCCTGGTGGTTAGACCTGGAGGCTGCTGTGAACTGATGACTTGGAGTTTCCCATGTTCCAGAAGATATGCTGGTCCGGTCCAGATTGTTGTGGGGGTTTTTTGGAACTAAGCAGTACCCATACCCGGTGAACTCCCTGGTAGGCTGCCTTTATTAATCACCTGGGAGGTGTTCTAGTTTGCCTTGCAACAGGGTTCTTCAGAGGTGTTCCTTTGGAGTGAGTTGTTGCAGTGCCTTTGTGCTTTTACTCTTTTGTGACTTTGACTCTGCTTGCCTACTGGACTTTTCTTCTGCCTGCCGCCTGCCTAGACCCGGATTGTTACTGGACTTTTCTTCTGCCTGCCGCCTGCCTAGACCCGGATTGTTACTGGACTTTTCTTCTGCCTGCCGCCTGCATACACCCGGATTGTTACTGGACTTTTCTTCTGCCTGCCGCCTGCATACACCCGGATTGTTACTGGACTATTCTTCTGCTTGCCACCTGCCTGACCCGGCTTGTTTCTGGACTATTCGTTTGCCTGCTGTTTCCCTGGAACCCAGCGTGTTTCTAGTGTTTCCTGCTGTCTGTCTGCTTGCTGCTGTGTCCGGCAGTCCGGCCTTCCTGTCCTGCCGGCCGCCTGCAGCCCGGAGCTTAACTCCGGGTGAAGGGTGGCTAAGTGTAGGTGAAGCCTTGCCCCGATCCACTGTGTTCCGGTCTGCCTTGTCTTGTGTTTAGGGTGATTCTCCTGCCGCTGCCGCTCCTCGGCAGTGGCCCAAGGGCTCACAAACCTAGTTACCTGCTGTGTATACGTGACATAGAAGCTGCTTTTGAAGGTTGCTTGGATTTGGGGAATCAGGGTAAGTGTTGAATCTAACTGTATTCCATGGTTCCTGACTTATGATTTGAGGGGGAGTTCATACTTCCCAAAAGGGATTTTGATGTCAGGTATGTATCCACTTGTGTTAGGGACCCAGAGAAGCTCGGTTTTACTTGGGTTCAGGCAAAGTTCGTTGTGTTTAGCCCATTCTTGAATTGATGTTAGACAAGTGATCAGTTTATTCAAGGCTGTAGGTAAGTCAGGTTCAATGGGTATGAGTAGCTGCACATCATCCGCATAGATGTAGAACTGAGTGTCCATTGACCGAATCAGCTCAGCTAGTGGCTTGAGGTAGATATTGAACAGAATAGGTGACAGTATCGATCCTTGTGGTACCCCGCAGGTCAGTGTCCATGGTGGTGATGAGTTGCTGCCAAACATTATGGATTGTTGCCTGTCTAATAGATAGGATCTGAACCAGGCAAGTACTGTTCCATTGATACCTATTTCTGTCAGTTGTGCTAGCAAGATATCATGATCCACAGTGTCATAGTAACATAGTAGATGACGGCAGAAAAAGACCTGCACGGTCCATCCAGTCTGCCCAACAAGATAAACTTGTTGTGCCACTTTTTGTGTATACCTTACCTTGATTTGTATGTGTCCTTTTCAGGGCACAGACCGTATAAGTCTGCCCAGCACTATCCCTGCCCCCCAACCACCAGCTCTGGCACAGACCGTATAAGTCTGCCCAGCACTATCTCCACCTCCCACTACCGGCTCTGTCACCCAATCTCGGCTAAGCTCCTGAGGATCCATTCCTTTTGAACAGGATTCCTTTATGTTTATCCCACGCATGTTTGAATTCCGTTACCGTTTTCATCTCCACCACCTCCC
The DNA here is from genome assembly GCF_901765095.1 of Microcaecilia unicolor. Classification (NCBI taxonomy): domain Eukaryota; kingdom Metazoa; phylum Chordata; class Amphibia; order Gymnophiona; family Siphonopidae; genus Microcaecilia; species Microcaecilia unicolor. The sequence goes on from NW_021963248.1 coordinate 118,895, forward strand.
GCGGGAGGGCATTCCAAGCATCCACCACTCTCTCCGTGAAAAAATACTTCCTGTCAAAAGCTGCTGAGAAATTTAGCAGTACTAACATCGAGGCAAATCCCTTGTCTCGGTTTCTGTGAAGATCATCTAGCAAGGATATGAGGACTGTTTCTGTTCCATAACCAGGTAGAAATCCAGATTGACATGGATCTAGCCAGTTACTCTTTTCTAGCCATTCATTAAGTTGAACACCGACTGTTTGTTCTATGAGTTTCCCTAGAAACGGAATGTTGGATACTGGCCTGTAACTTTCAAGTTTGTCCTGGTCAAGGTTGTTTTTCTTCAGTAGAGGGCGAACCACTGCCCTTTTTAATGCTGTTGGTAGTTGCCCATTAGAGAGAGAGGTGTTCACAATTTTTGTGGCGCCTTCTATAAGGCCCATACTTGCCTGCTGCACTGTCTTTGATGGGCAGGGATCGAGGAGCAGGTAGTTGGTCGAAGGTCTCTTAGGATTTTGTCAAGGCTGTCCTCTGTCATTAGGTTAAAAGTGTTCCATCTGTCTCTGTTAGGAGCGGGCGAGTTTGTGCACCCCTGATTGACTGGTTGGGCACTGGGTGGGATTGCCTGTAAATCCTAGTGGAGAGTTTTAATTTTGTTGGCAAAGTATGCAGCAAAATCATTGCAGTTCAGTTTATTTTTATTTTACTTATTTATTTGTTACATTTGTATCCCACATTTTCCCACCTATTTGGAGGCTCAATGTGGCTTACATAGTACCGTTATGGCATTCGCCAAGTCCAGTAGAGAAACAAATACAAGGTGATATAGTCGAATAAAGGTACATGTGTTTCAGGTACAATGGGGATCGAGGAGAGGAAGGTTGTATAATGTCCATTACGATCTTTGGTTTTGCTTTGTTGCAGTGTGTAGGTAGGTGGTTATGTTGGGTCGGTGGGGTATGCCTTTTGAACAGGTTGGTTTTTAATGATTTCCTGAAGTTTAGATGGTCGTATGTTGTTTTCACAGCTTTTGGCAATGCATTCCATATTTGTGTGCTTATGTAGGAGAAGCTAGATGAATAGACTGCTTTGTATTTAAGTCCTTTGCAGTTTGGGTAGTGGAAGCTTAGGTATGTTCGAGATGATCTGGTTATGTTTCTGAGTTGTAGGTCTGTGAGGTCTGTCATGTAGCCTGGGACTTGGCCGTAGATAATTTTGTTGACCAGGGTGCATATTTTGAAGGTAATGCGTTCTTTGATTGGAAGCCAATGCAGCTTTTCTCGGAGGAGTTTGGCACTTTCGAATCACAATTTGCCAAATATCAGCCTGGCTGCTGTGTTTTGAGTGGTCTGAAGTTTCTTTGTGAGTTGTTCTTTGCATCCCGCATAGATTCCGTTGCAGTAGTCTGCGTGGCTTAGTACCATTGATTGTATTAGGTTATGAAATGATTCCCTCAGGCTTAAAGGTTTTACTCATTTAAGTTTCCACATTGAGTGGAACATTTTCTTTATTGTGGAGTTCACTTGGCTCTCGAGTGTAAGGTTGCGGTCGAGTGTGACGCCGAGTATTTTCAAGTTGTCTGAGATAAGGAGGGTGTGTTCTGGAGTGGTTAAAGTTGTGGGTTTGTATGTGTTGTGTTGAGATGAGAGCAATGAGGCAGTATGTTTTTTTCCGTGTTCAGTTTCAGATTGAAAAGCGTTTGCCCATGAGTCCATGATGTTCAATCCAAGTTTGATTTTGTTGATGATTTCTGTTAGATCGTGTCTGAAGGGAGTGTATATAGTGACATCGTCAGCGTAGATGAATGGATTGAGGCCTTGCTTAGATAAGGATTTGGCCAGTGGGATCATCATTATGTTGAATAAAATTGGTGATAGTGGTGATCCTTGAGGTACTCCACAGTCTGCTTTCCAAGGTGGTGATATGTTTAGGTTTGATTTCACTTGGTATGTTCTGGTGGTTAGAAAACCCTTGATCCAGTTAAGTATATTTCCAGCAATCCCGAAGTACTCTAAGAGTTTTAGTAGTATATTGTGGTTGACCATGTCGAATGCGCTCGACATGTCGAATTGGAGGAAGAGTATGCTTTTACCTGTGACTGTTTCTTGCTTGAATTTGGCCATGAGAGTGACTAGCACAGTTTCGGTACTATGGAGGGGGCGGAATCCCGATTGTGAGTCATGTAGTATTGAGAACTTGTCCATGTAGTCAGTGATCTGTTTGGTCACCATGCTCTCCATCAGCTTGACTGCTAGAGAAATAGATGCATCTGGGCGGTAGTTGGTAAGTTCGGTTATTTTTTTTTTTTGGGTGTCTTCTTGGATTGGGGTGAGTAAGATGTTACCATGTTCCTCTGGGAAAAGACCTTATTGGAGCAGGTCGTTTAGATGAGATGTGAGGTCTGTTAAGAAGCGGTCCGGGGCAGATTTTAGTAGGTATCTGGGGCAGGTGTCCAGTTTGCAGTGGGTGCTGGAGAACCTTTTGATCGCCTGGGTGACTGTTCGACGGTGATGAGTGTGAAGTTTGACCAGATTCGGATGGCTGGGTGTTCTCCAGGGTTTGGATCCAAGCTATTAATGAAGTTATCGGTATCAGTATTGACCTGGGGTAGCGTTTTGCGTAGGTTTATAATTTTTTCATTGAAGTATTTAGCGAGTTTGTCTGCGGAGGGGATGTCTATATTGGTAGCAGTGACCGCTGTGGTATCTAGTAGCTTGTTCACAAGTTGGTAAAGTTTCTTCATGTCTTTGAAGTCTGGCCCTATTTTAGTTTTATAGTATGTCCTTTTGGTTTGTCTTATTGCGTATTTATATTTTCTTTGTGTCTGTTTCTATGCATTGAGTGTGTGTTCGTCTTTTAATTTTCTTCAAACTCGTTGTGAGTTTAGACTGGGCAGGCTGGTTTTGTTGTGGGGGTTGCAGTAGGCTGTTTACTATACTGAAAAGCTGCTTGGTTGAATTGGCAGCCTGTGCAATGCATTGAGAGAAATACTGTTTTTTGGTTGCTGTTAAGGCATGGCGGTACTTTGCCATGTGCTTCCTGCAGTTTAGCCTGTCTTCATCCAGGTGAGATTTGCGCCATCTCCTTTCCAGTTTTCGTCCTTCACATTTAAGGATCCGAAGTTCTGGAGAAAACAAAAACATAGTAGCATAGTAGATGACGGCGGATAAAGAAGTGCACGGTCCATCCAGTCTACCCAACAAGGTAAACAATATAATGAAACTATGACTGACGGTGTCTTGTCTGTTGTTCTAGGCCTTGTTCAAGGATGTTGCTGCTTATTTCTTGGAAGTGGACTGGAACTTTCTGAGAGAATGGCAGAAGGAGCTGTACAAGAAGGTCATCAAGGAGGTTCATGACATCCTCATCTCACAAGGTAGTTATGTCTTTTTTTATCATCTACCACACAGGCACATTAATGGAATGGGTGCTGTTATTTTATCAGAGCTGGAAAATCCCAGGTACCAGGTCCCGTGGGCACCTGAAATTGAGACCTGGCTTCTGTTGCAAAGGTAAATGTTTACTTTAAACTGGAGGCTTCATACAAGACCAGCTGCAGTCTGTCTCCCTTTTCTGTACAACAAAATTTTGACCTTTTTTCCTGAGAACTACAACTTCTGTGTAAGAATATAAACCAGGTTTCAGTGGGTGTAAATCCTTACACCCAAAATTGGTCGCAGATCCCGGTGCAAAACACTATTCTATCAACAGCGACTAACTCTGAGAACTGTTTATAGAATAGCGTTTAGCTCCAATTTTTATCAGCATCATTTTTTTGGCTCCATATACAGAACTTAGTCCTGTATGTACACATACACACTTTCATGCACTGCTTGTTCACAACAGGAAACAGATGGAACCTCCCCAGGGCTTATATATTTTTATTTAAATGCTATTTTCCTGCTTACTTACAGGTTATTCAATTGTTAATCCTGATGTCATATTCAAGATTGGAACAAAGACGAGAAATATTTCACTCGACGTTTTGAGTGGGAGGAAAAAGAAAACCCAGATGATCTCATTAAGAGTAAGTAAATGTTTTGGGTTTGAAGGTCTCTGAATTTTCAGATCAAAGTCTCCAGGCGTTTAGAGATTTAAAGTCCATTTCCTAATTTAGTATTATCGTATCTTTGATGACTCCTTCTAATGTATTTTCTCTTAACAGACCTTCCAGTTGTGATCTCACTCGGTGTTAAACAAGAGGAAGATCTCCCCTTGATGGATCCTCCTGAATCAGAGACGTCTGAACAGACTCACCCTCCTGTAACAAGTAAGTATAAAATTCCTCCTGCACATCTTAATAAAATCAGCCGGGATTATTTAGGAATTCAGAGCTGGTGGGACAAGAAGCCATTATCCTCTCTGTAAAGCAGATACTGCCGGGGTGTGTAATTGAGCAGCATTGCTATTAATACTAGTACTACTACGTATCATTTCTATAGGGTTACAAGACGTACACAGCACTGTACACTTGAACTTGAAGAGGCAGTCCCTGCTCATCAGAGCTTACAGTCTATTCAAGACAGACCAATTAGAGATTAGGGAGTTAACATTGTCGAAAGGGTGAATTGTAGAACAGAAGAGAATGGAGTCGCACCATGGAGCGATACAAAGGCATTATAACATCCTCACTTTTGTTTTCCATTCCTTTCCTAACATTCTATTTGCTTTCTTAGCTGCCACAGAACAATGAGCAGAGGGTTTCAACATATCATCAACAACGACTCCGAGATCCCTTTCTTGGTCGGTGACTCCTAACATGGAACCTTGCATTACGTAGCTATAATCCACAATAGGACACTTCCTCCTATCCCATGACTCTCCATTTTCCTCTGGAGTCTTTTCATGAGGTACTTTGTCCAACGCCTTTTGAAAATCCAGATACACAATATCAACCAGCTCGCCTTTATCCACATGTTTGTTCACCCCTTCAAAGAAATGTAATAGATTGGTGAGGCAAGATTTCTCTTCACTAAGTCCATGTTGACTTTGTCTTATTAATCTATGCTTTTGAATATGCTCTGTAATTTTGTCCTTTATAATAGTCTCTACCATTTTTCCTGGCACCGAACCTTAGGCTGTCCTCTGGAACCTTTTTTAAATATCGGCATTACATGGGCTACCCTCCAATCTTCTGGTACCACACTCAATTTTAAAGATAAATTACATATTACTAACAATAGTTCCGCCAGTTCATTTTCCAGTTCTGTCAGTAGTCTGGGATGAATACCATCTGGTCCAGGAGATTTGCTACTCTTCAATTTGTCAAATTGCCCCATTACATCCTCCGGGTTTGTAGAGATTTCATTCAGTTTCTCCGACTCGTCAGCTTTGAATACCATTTCTGGCACGTCTATACCCCAAAAGGAGGCAATAATAGTTTTGGAACGAATTATGGATTCCAGACCTCGTCCACAGATGGTGCCAACAGAATTTGTTATTGATTTAATTCGCATTGCTTTATCTAAAAACTATTTCACTTGGAATAAGAAATTTTATTTCCAAAAGATAGGGGTCTCCATGGGTGCTGCCTGTTCTCCCACCATTGCCAATCTTTTTATGGAATATTTTGAAACACAGTGGATCTACACGTCCACTTTATTTAGGTATGCCATATGTTGGCTTAGATACATCGATGATATTTTCATGGTCTGGAGGGGCACAGTGGATCAATTGAATCAATTTGTGGATGAACTAAACGCATGTCATGAAACGATAAAGTTTGAAGCCAAACATAGTTTTTCAGCCATCGCGTTTTTAGATATTTGGGTGACCTTGGAACATCAGCGGGTGGCCACTTCTGTTTATATCAAACCTACGGACCGCAACACCACTTTACAATTTGCAAGTATGCATCCTTATCATTGTAGAATGAACATCCCGTTTGCACAATTCCTTAGATATAGGAGGATTTGTTCTTCCACTATGAGCTACCAACAACAGGCTAACCAGTTAGAATTGAAGTTGATTGATAGGGGTTATCCCAAGAAATTGGTGTCTAAAGCCAAGAAGAGAGCTAAGAATAATCATAGAGATTGGCTGTTACATCCCAGCCAGAAGATTCAGGCGTCAGAAGAGGTGTTAACATTCGTAACACGTTATAATGCCCATACAGACAAAATGTCCATTAAACGACATTTACCTATGTTGCAAGTTCACCCTTGCTTTCGGGACTTAAGAGTGATTTTTGCATTTCAACGTAACAGTAATTTTAATGATACCTTATGTCCAGCAGAGGTTTGGAATCGAGATACGATCAGAAGACGTGAAGATGGGTTTCATAGTGCTTGTGGTCATTGTTCTGTGTGTAATATCATGTTAAATTCCAATCGATTTATTCATCCAACTTCTGAAAAGATTTATAAGCTGTATTCTATAACGGACTGTACTTCAGAGAACGTGATATACATCATAATGTGCCCTTGTGCATTATGTTATGTGGGACAGACTTCTCGTACTTTAAAAACTCGGTTAATAGAACACAGACACTGTATCCAAGCGGGGAAGACATATGAACCTATGGTCTCACATTGCATACAACATCATCATCAGTTTTCAGAATTGAGATGCATTGTATAGGAACAAATGAGAATTTCGGAAAGAAGAGGTGATATTAGACGCCTTTTAAGACAAAGAGAACAAAGATGGATTTTCGAGCTAAAGACTGTCATACCTAGGGGTTTAAATGTAGCGATCGAATGGAAAGCGTTTCTCTGACGAGTAGTCCGGGTGATTGGAGCATTCTCGGGTGACGTCAGACGCTGAGTATATAAGCAGATTGTGAAAGTGGAGAAGCCGTCCGCCATGTTTTGAACCAGAGTAAAGTGGAGACGGCGAGACGTTATGAGCTTGGATTTTTTTTCACATATATAAATATTCCCCTGAAGCAGCTATATCGTAGCGAAACAGGGCGACCCTGTCGGGACTTTATTGAAGAGTGGAGTACAGTGGACGCGAGGCTGGGTTCATAAAACAGGATAATTCTTCAGCCAAGATAAGTACTCTTTCCAAGCCTGTTAAATTTAAATTGGATTATTTAAGTCTCCTTTACAAATGTTTGTAGAGCACATGGTTAAGCCAAGTGGCATAAGAGTTTTGTGGAGTTTTTTTTGAAGACACATGATTGATATGGTTCCCTCATTATACAAAAGGCTTGTCCTTTGACAAAGAGGTGTTTCTGTAATACCTGATGTCTGTTTTTCTCCACATTTTTGTGATTGTTGAAAATTTTATTGCCCAGGGGATGCCATAGTTGCTTGCAACATATTGTATATAAGGTAGAAAGATATATTTTTTGCTGGTAATTGAAATCACCCATTATTATTGTGTTGCCCAGCTTGTTAGCTTCCCTAATTTCTGATAACATTTCTACATCCGTCTGTTCATCCTGGCCAGGCGGACGGTAGTACACTCCTATCGCTATCCTTTTCCCCTTTACACATGGAATTTCAATCCATAGGGATTCCAAAATGTATTTTGTTTCCTGCAGACTTTTCAAACTATTTGATTCAAGGCCCTCCTTAACGTACAGTGCTACCCCTCCACCAATTCAATCCACCCAATCGCTACAATATAATTTATACTCCGGTATGACAGTGTCCCACTGTTTATCCTCCTTCCACCAAGCCTCAGAGATTCCTATTGTATCGAATTTTTCATTTAGTGCAATATATTCTAACTCTCCCATCTTATTTCTTAGGCTTCTGGCATTCGCATATAGACATTTCAAATTATGTTTGTTGTTCCTGTTTACATCATGCTCAGTACTTGACAGTATTAATTTGCAATCTTTTGTCTGATTTTTATTTTTATTTAAGGACACCTGATCTACTATGGTCTTTTTTTTTTTTTTTTTTTTGCAACCTCACTATCTGGATACCCTATCTACCCTGTTTTGGTGATGTCTTTGAAAGATACCTTATCCCGAACCATGCGCTTTTGAGCGATTGTCAGCCTTCCCCCAGTTTCTAGTTTAAAAGCTGCTCTTATCAACTCCTTTTTAAATGCCGATGCCAGCAGCCTGGTCCCACCCTGGTTAAGGAGGAGCCCATCCTTTTGGATTAGGCTCCCCCTTCCACAGAATGTTGCCCAGTTCCTAACAAATCTAAAACCCACCTCCCTGCACCATCTTCTCATCCACACATTGAGACTCCAGAGCTCTGCCTGTCTTTTGGGCCCTGCGCGTGGAACGGGTAGCACTTGAGAAATGCTACCCTAGAGATTCTGGATTTGAGCTTTCTACCTAAGAGCCTAAATTTGGCTTCCAGAACCTTTCTCCCACATTTTCCTATGTCATTGGTACCCACATGTACCAAGACAGCCGGCTCCTCCCCAGCACTATCTAATCCTATCTAGGTGATGCGTGAGATCCGTCACCTTTTGCACCAGGCAGGCAAGTGACCAGGCGATCCTCACGTCCACCAGTCACCCAGCTATCTACATGCCTAATAATCGAATCAGCAACAAAACTCGTGATGACAGACATTTCCATTATATTTATGCAGTATTAGTGTGTATAACACATCTGTTTGTAGCTGTTGAGAAAGGAGTTGCTCACCACAGCATGAAAATATCGGGGTATTTGTAGAACACATTTTTGATGATGATCAGTACAGCAGTACCCCTCTTTATTTTAATTCTGTACCAGTGGAGGTGCCTGTGAATAATTCTGTGGTAACTTAAAGAACAAACAAACATATTTTGCTGTCTTTTTCTTATAATAGGTTTCTACAATGTCAGGCCTGACATTTTAATCCAATTTGAGCAAAAAGGATTCCGAAGTGGGCCTCGGGGATCTGAGGAAACAGGAAATCTGACCAGAACAGGCAGATGTGAGGAACTGCCTGAAGCATGTGATGAAGCTAGGATTAAAGCTAGTAATGAGGTGATACAAACCTTTCCCTCCTGTGGACCAGGGATGGTGAGAATGAGGTGTTATAATCACAGCCTCTGACTTCTCTTGTTGTGTAGATAATGTGTTTGTTCTATTTTTCATATTTTTACTTTTCTTCTTTCATTTGTGTTCTCCTTTCTTTCTTTTTTTTTTCATTTCTTCTTTCTCTTATTCTCCCTCACCCTTATCCCATGTCGCTCTGTCTCTTCTCTTTATCTTTAGTATCTATTGTCTCTCATCCTTTGCTAATTTTTATAATCTTCCCTATATCTCTCACTCTTTCTGACTTCTCTATATCCACTTTGCAATCTGTTTCCGGCTGAATTTTTACTCTGTTTCACTCAATTTCCTCGTTAACATATAGCACTACTGGGATGCAGGTTTTGGCATCAAGAACCTACAGGTATTATGCTAGACAGTAATTTGTACTTAGATAACCTATCCTTACCCAAGGTTACACCCTCGCAAAGAGAATTTCTTAATGCTCCCATTACAGAGGGAGATTTATTGCTGGCACTCCAACAAAGTAAGCTCCATAGGGCACCAGGCCCCGATGGCCTTAGTGTGGAATTCTATAAATTGCTTTGCGATCAGTTGAAGACCCCATTATTAAATCTTTTTTAATTCAATGGGGGAGACTGGGACCATGCCGGAGTCATTTAAAGTTGCTCAAATGATTGTGCTTCTGAAACCTGGCATGTACTTCCAGACTTGATTACTCCCTCACAGGTAGGTTTTGTGAAGGGCAGGACGGCAACTAAAACATTAGATCAATATTGGCTTCATTGGAAGCAGTGGAACGTTCTGGGGAGGAATCTTTGTTGATAAAGCTTCAACACAGAAAAGGCTTTTGATTGGGTTGCGTGGCAATTCTTTTTTGCAATCTTGAGGACGGTTGGGATCGAGGGTTTCTTTGGAGAGGCGGTAAGAATGTTGTATTCAGATCCAAAGGCTTTTATGTGGGTTAATGGGGAGAGACAGGGTTGCCCTTTGTCTCCATTGCTTTTTGTGTTGTCTGTGGATCCCCTTATTAGAGAAATTGCTTCCCATTCGGAGATTGCTGGGGTACCTATTGGATATGCTACTTTTAAGATCTCAGCTTTAGCTGATGATCTTTTAATGCATATTACTCAGCCTTGGAGATCTCTGGAGGAGTTGTTAGATTTGTTCTGTGAATTTGGGGACTTTGCAGTCTTCAAGTTAAATTTTTCCAACTGTTTGGCATTGCCGTCGAAGGACCGTTTGAAACGGGATTGGGGAGGGGCGTTCCCTTTTAGGTGGGCATGGGAGTCTTTCACTTATTTGGGCATACAGCTGGCAATGAAAGTAGGGTCCTTATACCATTTAAATATTTCCCGCTTATTAGAAAATACTACAGAATGTTTGAAGCGTTGAGGGCCCTTCCTCTCTCCCTTCATGGAAGAATACATTTATTTCGCATGGTGGAATTTCCAAGGTGGCTTTATGTTCTTCAAATGCTGCCCTTACTTATTCTGGCAAAGGATTTGGTTTTATTGCATAGACAGTTAAGAACTTTTCTGTGGGGAGGAGCTAAACCTAAAATGCCGTTACAGTTCATGTTAGGTTCTTGGAGAGAAGGGGGTTTAGGAATTCCCAATCTGCGTCGTTATAATCAAGCTTGCGTGCTTCGTCACTTGGAGGATTGCTACTACTACTACTATTTAGCATTTCTATAGCGCTACAAGGCGTACGTAGCGCTGCACAAACATAGAAGAAAACAGTCCCTGCTCAAAGAGCTTACAATCTACTAGACAAAAAATAAAGTAAGCAAATCAAATCAATTAATGTGTACAGGAAGGAGTAGAGGAGGGTAGGTGGAGGCGAGTGGTTACAAGTGGTTACGAGTCAAAAGCAATGTTAAAGAGGTGGGCTTTCAGTCTAGATTTAAAGGTGGCCAAGGATGGGGCAAGACGTAGGGGCTCAGGAAGTTTATTCCAGGCGTAGGGTGCAGCGAGACAGAAGGCGCGAAGTCTGGAGTTGGCAGTAGTGGAGAAGGGAACAGATAAGAAGGATTTATCCATGGAGCGGAGTGCACGGGAAGGGGTGTAGGGAAGGACGAGTGTGGAGAGATACTGGGGAGCAACAGAGTGAGTACATTTATAGATTAGTAGAAGAAGTTTGAACAGGATGCGAAAACGGATAGGGAGCCAGATAGGTCGCTAGATAGACAGTGAATTTTATGGGGGGGTTAAATGTTCCCCCCCAGGTTCTGCCTGGTACTGCGGTTCAGCTGTCTAGTATCAGAGAAAGCCCCGAGAAGGCTGATTGGACCTCAAAACTGACTCCATCTCTAAATAAAATAGTGGTTCATATTTCTTTTAACCAAACCAAGGGATTATTAATAGATATTAGTAAAGAGAAGGAGAGACATTATGGTTCTAAGGATTATAAATTTATTTACTTACCAAAGACACCAAAGAACATACAAGTGGCATGTGCAATCAATTAGTTGTAGGAATATAGTCCCCCAGTTGCAAACAGGTGCTATCCGGGTTTTAGTCTTATGTGATATATTTTATCACTCAAAGGTATTCAGGGGAAAACAATTGGGTAATTTGCCAATTCTATTGGGCTGCCCCGGTTTCCCCTGGAGAGAGAATGAGCTACGACTCCTCTCTAACTTGAAGTATGAAGTACGCTAACTTTTATAGATTTACTCAGGATATCAGTTATATTACAGGAAGCTCACCTGATTGGATCTAGATTATGTCATGGTTAGCACTGATTGGCTTCTGCTAATGAGTAGCTCTATCTTGAGAACATGTTCTCATCCTCAGCCCAGTTAACCACAAATTTAAGCAAGACCTTGCACCTGGCTTGAGGAGCCATCTGTATCCTGTTTACGAGGTTTTTTTGCACCCCAGCTCCTTCCTCATTTTGCTGCATGCTGTGTCCCAATAGCTCAGGAGCTTGCTGGAACTTCAGAGTTCAAATTATGGCTAAAGGCCTGTAAGTTTTTATACCATTTTGGTGCCTGAACCAAAGTCTCAGGCCTTGGCTGTCAAATAACAATACAACAGGATTCTACTACCCAAGAGCTGGAAATAGAACATTTTAGACCCTGTCACCTCTATTTTTTACTGCAGGTTCCTAGTCGGAGGATACCTTCCTCTTTTAGAGAAAGTGTCTTGCTACGTTCCTTGAGGGAGGTTTGGAAGGACTTGAATAGATATTGGAGTGTAACATCGGAAGTCTCTGATTTGATGCCCATTAAGGGTAATTTATTGTTTTCTCCAGGTATGGACAACCCTGTGTTTCGAAGATGGGGAGCCGGTGGTTGGGAGGCGGGGATAGTGCTGGGCAGACTTATACGGTCTGTGCCCTGAAGAGGACAGGTACAAATCAAGGTAGGTTATACACAAAAAGTAGCACATATGAGTTGATCTTGTTGGCCGTCATCTACTATGTTACTAGATTAGAACATGTTCTGACTGCGAATGTGTCGATGTTGAACCTTGGGGCCCTAGGGATGGGTATTGATTCTGATTCTGGTAATATCTTTGCGCATAACCAGTTAGCTCATTATATTCGTGAGGTAGACACGGCAAACGAGTAAGGGATTTCTTTGGTATGGTCATGGGAGACCGTCTTTCGGTCTCCAGATTATATAAGACGCTTATGAGAATAGCTCCTCGCAAGAATAAGGAGCTGGTGAGCTCTAGATTTAGGGAGGACGGATCTTGTTTTAGATTTTGATCAGCTATTGGCCGAAGTGCTCACATTGTCGGTAAATGCGGATATTCGTGAATGCCAATTTCGTATTTTGCGTAGAGCATATGGAAAAAAAACCCCTACACCTGGTCCCTTGTAGTGATTCTGGGGTTCTGGAGTGTGGGTCCAGTGGGGCCCCGTTTCCCCTTGGGGTGTTAAACCCAGGTGGCTATGTCCCTCCCGTTCTCTGCTCTCTGGAGTGGACAGCTTTGTGCCTCTGTTGCCGTGTCTGGGTGGGAGCCTTGAGTGCCTTGCTCAGCCTTCAGCAGTGGGGCTCAAGTTTAAAAAAGAGAGAGAGTAAACAGCACCAGACTCAGTGCCGGTATGTTTTGGCTGTCCGGGAGAGGAAAGTGTTGATTCTGTGCTGGAGGGGAAGTTGTTTTTGCTTGGTTTGTAGGGCGGGTCACATCTTTCCTCCCTCCTGTTTTTACCACTGTGATGTGTACTGCCGAGCTCCTCCGCTGCCGCTCGTGAGTGCACCAGGAGTTGAGGTGCCTGGATCAGAGTGCCGGCTTTCTGATGATGAGCCAAAGTCATCCTCTGTGACTCCACCCGATTTGACTGTGGAGCACAGCGCAGCAAGAACGGCTGGAACAGAGGCTGCCCTGCCAGTGGGGTTCACCAGCGGTGGCTCCGTTTTCGGTGGATCCCGTGCTACAGGCCCGCCTCAGTTGTTGCAGGAGTGGCCTAGTGGTTAGGGTGGTGGACTTTGGTCCTGGGGAACTGAGGAACTGAGTTCAATTCCCGGCACAGGCAGCTCCTTGTGACTCTGGGCAAGTCACTTAACCCTCCATTGCCCGCCGCATTAAGCCTGCCATGAGTGGGAAAACGCGGGGTACAAATGTAACAAAACAAAAAAAAAAAAGATATTTGGTCTGGGCCTCTTTTGGTCGGTGAATGCTCAGGAGGAATGGGGCTCCCTCCTGAGTTTGTCTGGACCTTATATCAGGCCTGGAAGACAGGTGAGAGAGGTGGTCCGGTGGTGGCCAAAAGACCTTGCCTGGATTGGGCTGAGGATCTGGACGGTTTCCCTCTCAGGCTCAGAGGAGGTTTTTAGTGAGCTCGAGGAGAAAGATTCTCTGGATTCTCAGGAGAAAGATGTCTTGCTACCAGAGGAGAGCCCTTTTGTGGTTAGGGGGTTGAGGCGCATGGATCGCAGCACCGGCTTTGTGGTGAGCCGCAGTTGTTCTCGGCAACACCACCCTAATTTGACCACTGAGTACAGTGTGGCAGGAACAGCTTGAACGGAGGCTGACCTGCAGGCGGGTTAACCAGTGGCGGCTCCATTTTCAGCGGAAACCTCTGCCATTTTGAATTCTTCCATCACTGCAGGGCCGCCGAGAGGTGGGGGCAGGGGGGGGCAAAATTCCCTAGGCCTGGGCCTCCAAGGGGGGCCTGGTGCTGCAGTCCCACCCACCCGTGGCTCCGTTGTCAACCGTCTGCCACCGGGCCGGGCCCCCTGCATTGAAATCACAGCGCCTCTTACCTCCGTGTGAAAGCGCCTGCAGGCAGCAGCAGATCACCTCCCTTTGGGCCTCCTTCCCTCCCTATGTCCCGTCTTTGCGGAAGTTATGTCAGACGAGGGTGGGACCACAGGGAGGGAAGGAGCCCCGGAGGGAGGTGATCTGCTGCTGCCTGCAGCACTTTCACAAGGAGGTGAGAGGCGCTCTGATTTCAATGGAGGGAGCGGCGGCCTCGGGGGGGGGGGGGAGTGGCAGCTGCGGCGACCTCGGAAGGGGGTGGGGGACAGCCTTGCCCCAGTCCCGGCCCAGTCTCTCGGAAGATATTCGGTCTGGTCCTTTTTTGGCTGATGAATGCTCAGGAGGGATGGAGGAGGAAGACTCCCTGGATTCTTAGTCTTTTCTTAAGCGTAGTTTTGATTTATTGGCTATAGTGCTGCAAGCGTCCGTTTGTGCGTGGCTAGTGGCCCGTGCTTCCTTTCGCTGGACAGATTCGGTCTTGGACAGGGCTGATTTAGTGCAGCAGTTGGTCAAGTTGGAGATGGGTTCTTCTTTCCTGACTGATGGCCTTTATGATTTGCTACGTGCATCAGCAAAGAATATGTCCCTCGTACTTGCGGCACAGAGGGCGCTTTGGCTACGGGGTTGTATTACCCTACCCCTACCCACCTAGGTACCCTCCCAACACAGGTTAGGCAATAATTTGGAGTCGTTATTCGATAAGAGGGCAGATCAAAGAGATAATGCAATCCCAACACGTTAAGCACCAAACTTCTTCCCCTAGGGGACAGAGAGGACAGAAAAGGGTCCCAGAGCTTCAAAAAACGGGTTTTACGATTGCGACATCCTCTCGCCTCCCTCGATTTAGAATTGCCCATTTAATGCCTAGTTCTTCCATTCTGAGGGAGTTGCATTGGACACCTGTAAAATATCGCACACTACTTAAACGTCTTCCTTCTAGAAACCTTCGTTCTTCTTAGCAGTGCTGGGTATAAAACGTCTATGAGACAGTGTGTGTTTTCAGTATGATGTATACAACTGGAACAATTTACCCTTGAAGTTGTGGTGTGTGTAGCATTATTTGATGTTTTGAAAAAAGATAAAGGCTTGACTGCTTTCTTCTACTTTCCCATTTTATTTTGAATGATTTTCTATTATTTCTTTTTATGTGAACTATTACATATGTTTGTTGTAAACCATCTAGAATTATGTTGATAGGAGTATATTTAAAAAAAATAAAACGAAGATCATGTGACGCCATGCCGGAGAGTGGACGCATGTAAAGCGCTCTCCGACCTCGAACTTCGCCCCCGTTAAGATTCGGAGCCATTTAAAACCCTAAAAAACGAATCTAAACAGCATCGGAAGGGAGATTGAAGCCCTGGCAATCGTTTGCGGGAGCCGGGTATAGAAATGACAACAAAAACAAACGCCAAGGAACGCTTGCGACAGAAATTGGCGGATCCAAAGATGGCGGCCTCCACCCAGCCATGATCGGCTCCCTCGGTCTCACCACGTGGTTTCGCCGAAATAAAGGCTGAAATGACCACTGGTACTGGAAGAGCTTCTGGAAAGAAGACTGTCACCCATAGACTCTAAATTAGAGAAATTACAAACCCGCATGGAGGACTTGACGCGGGGAATGTGTGGCATTCCAGACCCGAACAAGTGAAGTGGAAGATCGGGTCACAGAAGTGGAAGTCGGACAGAAACAACTCCGGGAACAAATAGAAGCGATGGAACAAAAATTGAGGACCTTGAAAACCGGTCCCGAAGAAACAATTTACGATTGATGGGGTTTCCCGAGGCCATCTGAGGCAGAGATCTGGTGGGGGTTTTAGGAGCGCTGGCTCACTGCGAGAGTAAAATTTCCGGACACCATCGGACCCCTAAGAGTGGAAAGAGCCCATCGACTAGGCGTACGTCGAGATCAAGCTACTAAACCACGAGTTATAATCTTGAAGGTGTTAAATTTCGCCCACAAGAAATGAAATAAAAGTGGGAGGGCGACCAAGGATTCCAAAGACTGAAAGGATATATAATAATAAGGATGTTTATTGAGGTATAAAGACTCGAACAACGTCGTGTTTCGGCCGTTAGGCCTGCATCAGGAGTCTTAATGCCGAATGCTTTTGAGAACTATTTAATGAAGGCAAATCCTCAACAAAGGGAGGTCTTGCTTATTGCAGCATTCTATACAAGTGTTGTGTCAGAGGAGACAACGAAGCACGCTCACCTTCACAACGGTCTTTCTAAAGACCTCCCTTTGTTGAGGATTTGCCTTCATCAAATAGTTCTCAAAAGCATTCGGCATTAAGACCCCTGATGCAGGCCTAAAGGCCGAAACACGACGTTGTGTCGAGTCTTTATACCTCAATAAACATCTTTATTATATATCCTTTCAGTCTTTGGAATCCTTGGTCGTCCTCCACTTTTATTTCATTCTTGTTGTTGTCCGTGGGGCTTCTAGAGTTCTCCGCCTTCTGGCGGATATTTTTTCTCTAAATTTCGCCCACAAACAGATGATCCTGCAAGCCGCGAGGAACGAGAAACACCCTGCAGTACTGAGCAGAAGAGGATTCTTTGCTTTCAAGACTACTCGGCGGGTGTAGCAGAGAAAGACGTGCCTTTTCCTCAATCTGCTCCCAATTATTTAACTTGAA